>NW_027202679.1:47500-175213 GCF_024711535.1 Dipodomys merriami
GTTGGCATAAAAAATTGCTTACGTAAAAAGGGAATTTTATATGCCTTATCTCAATATACCTGCTGGTATAGACCCAGGACACTTTAAAAAGCCCTTTATACTTTTTTTAAGAAGGGAATTCATTCCTATGCCTTAGTCAGTGTCCACTACATAAAAGCTCTGTAGCACCACTGTGAACTTGTGACAAGTTAAAGAATTACTTTGAAGATTTAGAAAGTTCCTTTGCTGCATACATCAGCATTGTCCTTAAATCTCTTTTTCAGTTCAATTTTATCCATAAAATATTTCTATCTATGGGATTTTTAACAGATATTTATAATTCAGAAGAAAACTTATATGCATATTGTTTCATGGTCCTTGAGTGTATCTCTATATAATGGTAAGAAATCCTCAAAAGCTCTGCAACAGATTCATAATGACGGCTCTATTTCAAATGTATGGAGACAGAAGATCACATCCCAGTAAGTGGCAGGGATGGGAATGAAAGGCAGGTTCTTTTATTTCTAGGCCAGTCTGTTCCGAACTCTGAACCATGACAGTATTCAAGTTTCAAAAAATTAATGGTCTTTCCCCAGAGGACATGGAGGTTCTCAGGAAGCTGACTGACCTCATCCTATTCTGCCCTGTTATCACTGAATATCAGAGGCTGAATGGACCAAGGGAGCTCTTACTAACACTGTCTCTGCATTTATGGCTCTCTTTTCAGATTTCAAATCTAAATTCGCTTGGAGGTTTTTCAGCCTTGTATATTTTAAATCATGCATAGATACTTAGTATAAGCACAAGCTTTTCTACAAAACTCCCTTTGCAAATCAATTACAAAACGGTTTTGTGTGTGAGGTTAAAGAACACAAATTTTGGGGAGGGGGTAAGTTAGATTTAAAGTAAAATAGTAGATACAAACTCCTTGCATTCAGAAAAGAACAAAAAGCACAATGTTAATAGAATTGACATTGTTTAAATTTATGCATTTAAAACAGAAATAAAACATTTTTGTTATTATTTTGAATTTTATATTTGTAAGTCTAGCATGTCAAACACAAATTAGAGTTCTCTTTATTTCTTTCAAGTGAATATATAGCTTAAAATTGTATTACCTTTAAGTAGTTATACAAATGGGTTTCCTTTCAAGGTGTCAGTCTCTGACACAAGACATCTTGATTAATGTATTCCCTTTCAACATTCTTTATTCTGTGCCCCCTACCCCCCGAATACTAGGATTTGAACTGAAGGCCTTGTGCTTATTAGGCAAGCAAGCACAAACCTCCAGCCCTTTTTTTCTGTTTAGTTTATTTTCTCAGAAAGGGTCTCTCTTTTTATCTCTGTTTCTCTGTCTCTCTGTCTCTGTCTATGTCTCTCTCTCTCTTGAATTTTAGGCTTATTTTATTTCCATTACAGCATTTGAAGAAGTCTTGTGAGGAATAAATGATGATGAGTCCTGTTTTATACCACAATTCAGATAGCTTTTTAGCATTTAAAAGAATTTTTAGACCTATAGATTTATCCAGAGTGAATTAATGAGGTACAGGCTTAATGGAGGACCAAGTGTTATTTATTATCTTTTGGCCCAAGGAAACCCCAGACTGCAATCTTCCTACCTAGCTGAAATCACAGGTGGGAAATATCATGCCCAGCTTACTGAATGAGATAGAATCTCACTAGCTTTCAGTTATGACTAGCCTTCCATCCCAATCCTCCTGATCTCCACCTCCCATGAAACTAGGATTACAAGTATATGCCACTTGATGAGCTCTATTTAGAACTCCTGAATTTCTTTTCTACCCACCATACAAAGAAGTTATGTGCACCCATACGCCAAGTTTCCAAAAATCATTACTGGCCTCTCTATTCTCCTTTTGCCTCAAAGTGAGGAATCATTTTTGCCTCTTTTTTTTTTCCTTTACATATTACAGCAAAATTTCCCTGGAATAACAACATTGCTAACACACTACTGAGTTCTACAGAGGTCTTGCTCTAGTGGTCACCTACCTGCATTCCCTACATTTCCACTGTTTCTCCTTGCCCCCTACATACCCTAGCAATAGCTAGAGTTGCTGTTTAGTGTGTAAGTCATTTAGTTCTTCCTATCCATGGCCTTCTTGATTTTTTTGAGATCAGACCCTAACCACCTCTTTCTCTCTTTCTTCTTTCCTTCTTTCTCTTTTTCTCTTTCTCCTTCCTCTCTCCCTCCCTCCCTCCCTTTCTCCCTTCCTTCCTTCCTTCCTTCCTTCCTTCCTTCCTTCCTTCCTTTCTTTCTTTCTTTCTTTCTTTCTTTCTTTCTTTCGTTCTTTCTTTCTTTCTTTCTTTCTTTCTTTCTTTCTTCTTTCTTTCTTTCCTTCCTTCTCTTTCTTTCTTTCTTAGATCCTTCCTTCCTTCCTTTCTTCTTTCCATCCCTCCCCCTTCCTTCCTCCATTCTTTCCTCCTTCCTCCTCCTCCTCTTCTCTGTATGTGTGTGTGTGTATACATGTGTGTGTGCATGTGTACACATGCATTCCAGTATTTAGACTTGAATTCATGGCCTTGTACTCCCTCTTAGCATTTTTGTCTCAAAACTCTACCACTTGAGCCACATCTTTGCCTCTTTTTTGCTGGCCAATTGGAGACAGTGTTTTTCTACCCAGGCTGGCTGAGACCCATGATCCTCAGAGCAGATCTCAGCCTCCATTTCCAGCCTTCTACCCTTGGACTACCCTTGGGATTCCTTGAACTCCAATCTGCAGGAGAGGTGGCATTCTTGTTTGTCTTTGAAATGCCCTGGCTTGGCCTTCACCTCAGGCTTTGTGTTTGTCACATCTTTCTGCCTGAACACACTTTTTTCCTGGACTCTGTGTTGTCTACTCATTCAATTCAGTGTCCAGTCTTCAGAGCAGCTCTTCACTCTACCAAAGTGTGGCTCCTTCATCTCTACTGCTGTTTCCTCCCCCTGCTGCTTTTTCTTCACAGCAATTTAACTACCTGGTTGTTGCTGAATGCACATTCATTTCTAATCTGCCTCTCCCCTGGGAGCATTGGCAACAGAGGTCCCTGTCCACTCCATCCCTCATGCTTACAGCAGTTCATATATGAATGATGCTTTGCTTTAAATTATAATCTATAATCAGAAATAAAGTACGTACTTTTTCCTACGCATGAGCTAAAACCCCATTTATACCCTCAGAATGTTCTTCAAAATGCAGCCTTAATGAAGAAAAAAATGAACTCTCAGGAGAATTGAGAAGTTCAATGAAGAAAGTGAAAGTTGAGCTGAGTATGACCTGACACCTGGCATTACAGAGACTGAGAAAGGTAATAATGGAAGAAAGAAAATGAGACTGGAATTAAATATAGGAAGGTCAATGAAAGTCAGCTTCTGGGTCATGGATGGTAGAGCAGCAGAGGGAACCAAAATCTGTAATGCACTATCTGTAATGCCCTGGGAAAAGAGCTGCCAAGGACCACACTCTGTGTCAA
The DNA here is from genome assembly GCF_024711535.1 of Dipodomys merriami. Lineage (NCBI taxonomy): Eukaryota > Metazoa > Chordata > Mammalia > Rodentia > Heteromyidae > Dipodomys > Dipodomys merriami. The sequence continues at coordinate 50,951 of NW_027202679.1, forward strand.
AGCTTGGGGAACCCTTTAATGAAGATGACTGACACAGTCGTGTAAGGTTAGTTGCAGAGGGCATCTGAGATGACAAGAGTGAGATCACATAGCTCATGTAAAGTAATTGTACTACAGGAAGACAGAAATGTTGCTCGTACAGAATCCACACACAGAACAGGCCATGTGCAAGAGGAGTACAAACTGTTTTCAAGATCAGGATTCCTAGAATCATGTCTAATACTATACATGGCTAATTCTATAAACTATCCACTTGCAAAGAAGAAAAAATCTAATACACTAGATGAAAAGGCAGACAAGACAATGGTTCAAAACAGCAGTTAAACATGGATGTGAAACAGAGTTGAGCATCCCATACAAATAGTACTGAGGAAATCTGGAGCGTCTAAATCATTGCACACATGCACAAACATGAGCATGCTTATGCTTTACATACAGAATAACATAGGAGAATATTTCTGCATGTAATTGATTAAAGATATCTCCTGGTAATAATTTGACAACACTGAATTCAAAGCCAGAATCCCTGGGATTCGAGAACAGATCAGATTGCAAATTAGTTGAGCCATCTTCTCAGTCATTCACCCCTTGAAGACTCACTTTTTCTCATGGGTAAAGGAAGTGCTCTAACAATTTATGTGATATAATATTTATGACTAATTTGAGCTAGAAGAAGTATTACAAGTGGAACAAAGCTCATGAAGAATAGGCCCATTCCTATGAATGGCTTGAAGTCAACTACCCTTTGTTCACCATTTATCTGCCCTTCATGCAGCAAATATATACTTAGTAATTACTGTATGCCAAGCACCACTTTAAGAGATTCAACCGGCATAGATTATATTCTTTTCCCTTAGAGAACTCAACAAGAAGCCAAGTGCTGGTGGCTCATGGCTATAATCCTAGCTACTGAGCCATTCCTATGAATGGCTTGAAGTCAACTACCCTTTGTTCACCATTTATCTGCCCTTCATGCAGCAAATATATACTTAGTAATTACTGTATGCCAAGCACCACTTTAAGAGATTCAACAGGCATAGATTATATTCTTTTCCCTTAGAGAATTCAACAAGAAGCCAAGTGCTGGTGGCTCATGGCTATAATCCTAGCTACTGAGGATCTGAGAATTGTGGTTCAAGGCCAACCCAGTCAGGAAAGTCCATGATATTCTTATTTCCAATTAATCACAGAAAAAACCAGAAGTAGCATTGTGGCTCCAATCAGTGCTATTCTCAGGAACAGTGCCAAGGCCCAGAGTTCAAGACTTATGACCAACAGCAACAAAAATTTAACAAGGTCAAGTGCAGTAGCTAAAATTTATAATCCCAGTTATTAGAGAGGCAGAGTCAGAGACAATCTTGGTTAGAAAATTGGAAAGATTGGGGCTGGAAGGTGGCTCAGTGGTAGAGCGCTTGCCTTGCATGCGTGAAGCGCTGGGTTCGATTCCTCAGCACCACATAAGCAAAAAGGAAAAAGCCGGAAGTGGTGCTATGGCTCAAATGGTAGAGCACTAGCCTTGAGCTGAAGAGCTGAGGGACAGAGCCCAGGCCCAGAGTTCAGGCCCCATGACCGGACCCCCCCCCCCAAGAAAAAAAAATTGGAAAGATCACCTCTGAATCAATTGCTGACTGTGGTGCTGTGTGTCATCCCAACTATATTAGAACTATAAATAGGAGAATCATGGTTCAGGCCACCTAGGAATAACCATGAGGTGAGACCTTTTCTGAAAAATAAAGCAAAAATGGCTGGAAGCATGGCTCAGGTGATAGAATGCCTGCCTAACAAGCTAAAACACCACTAACATAAAGATGGAGGAAGAGGAAGAGAGGGAAAAAGAACAGGAGGAGATTAATTAAGGAGGAGGCTAATTAAAGGTGAATTTGCCTTCAGGATCTGGCTAAGATTCTCTTACTGATAGACATGAATTTATTTAGCAACATGAGAGTGCATGCCCACATTTGTATCTGTATTTTCTTGTAAATCATATTAGAATTTTTCCTCCAAAGATTACATATAGCCATATACACATATGCACACTTCCATGTTCTGCATTTTGTCAGCCTTATTAATAGCGCTAAGCATAGTTTTTGTGTAGTTCAGCTCTCCAAGTTGGTTCACAGGACTATCCTCAATAGATTCCACACCTGGGTTTGGCCAAAGCGATACTACTGCTTGTACAGCAACTATGGGAAGAAGTGCCATGTATCCCTTGACTCCGCTAGGTGGAGCAATGAAGCACAGAGTTCCCCTAGGGCATTCAGTAGTCTCCCTTCATCATATGTCTCACTCTTTTTTCCATGTCCATTTCCTGGAGGATGAAGTCATTTATCTTTCCTTTTTCCTCTTCAGGATGGTCTCTGGCAATTTTTCTTCCTATTTTGACTTGCCAGCGATTCCTAACATCTCTGCAATTTTGCCAGAACTATGGTTGATATTCACTCGGAAACTTTTATTAAAATAAAATGTCTAAGCAAGATGACCTTGGTTATGAATTTGTGCATCCATTTTGTGTGTGTGTGTGTGTGTATGTTTGTGTTGGAGCTGGGGTTTGAACTCAGGCCTTATGGTATTGTCCCTGAGCTTTATTTGCGCAAAGATAACACTCTATCACTTGAGCCATAGCCACTTCCAGCTTTTGGGTGGCTAATTGAAGATAAAAATATCATGCACTTTCTTGCCCAGGCTGGCTTCAAACTATTGGCTATAAATGTTTAGAAAAGTCAAGTTAGATACTTACATATCACCCTGCACAAGACTCAACTCCAAATAGATCACAGACCTTGAAGTAAGAGCAGACCCTCTGAAAATATGACAGGAAGGGATAGGAGATACTCTAAGACTCCTTGGCACAGGTTGAAACTTCCTAAATAAAGATCCAGAAACAACAAATACAAGAAAAGCTGGATAAAGTGGGATTGCATTAAACTGTGGAGCTTCTGCATGTCAAAGAACATAGCTAGCAAGATAAATGAATGACACAAAATACTTAAGTAGCCCTCTCTGACTGCCTGTAAGTGGGAAAAAAGCCCAAACACACAAAACCTTCAATAACCTTTGAGAGTTTGGATGGTACTTACCCCATAGTGAAATTCACAAAAGGAACTATCATTGGATTGCAAAATTTAATATTTTTTAATCTTTATTCACCATTGATCATTTACTTTAGGCCATGAACATTCCTTCACATTCCTTTACTTCCCCAGTGTATGACCTGTGAGAAAGAGAAGGGTTATTTATAGGTATAGTGTGACTAACAGACATCACAAATGAATCCACATGAATTATCAGGCCATCATGCAGCTTGGTCTCCAGCTACTCCACTTGCAAAATAGAATATCTCAAGGCTCTGTATCAAGTCCTAGAATTGCTAGTCTGGTGATTCATACCTGTAATCCTACCACCTAGAAGGCTGAGGATCATGACTCAAAACCAGTCCAAGCAGACAAATCCAAGAGGTTCTTATTGCCAGTTAACCAGAAAGAAAAAAAGGATCGAGGGTGGCTGGGGTCGGGGTGGGGAGTTGTTGAAGAGTAAATGTGGCTCAAGTTATAGAGTTCCAGCCCTGAATGAAAGAGTTGAATGCGAGAGTGAGACCCCCCTGAGTTAAGCTCTAGTACCAGCACACACACACACACACACACACACACACACACACACACACACACACACACACACACACACGTCCTAGAATTATGGTCACATGGTCATATGTTTCTCCTAGCTTTTCAAAAGTAAGATAGTTCAATTGAAATCAGGCCAACTTTTGTCATCACTTTCCTCTCATGACAGTGGAGATGTTAGTAGCAAGTGAAGACACATTTTGGGGGTTAGTGATATACGTATGTTTAGCTATTGACAGTCATCACAACGTAGGACATGTCTATAATAACACTGCCACATTATGACACATAATACAGGAGCAGAGGTTGTGTCACCACATCAACTTGACACCTTTTTCACTCCTAATTTTATTTTTATATTTTCTACTTTTCCTAAAAGAAGGCTTCTAAAATTGGATTTATACCTGAAGGGAGTGAGGTGTAATCAAAATTTAAATTCAGGTCTGTTTGTTTTCAAAACCAGCCCTTGTTATGGTTTAGAATTAAACAATTAATTAAAAAATTAATTATTAATTTCTATTATATTTTTATTATCTTTAGGTAGTTACAATACAACACAGCACTTTAGAAATACATTGCCATTCCCTGCCCCCCTTTTTTGTCAGTCGTAGAGCTTGAACTCTGGGCCTGGGCGCTGTCACTCAGCTCTTCAGCTCAAGGCTAGCACTCTACCACTTGAGCCACAGTGCCACTTCTGATTCTCTGGTGGTTTATTGAAAATAAGAATCTCACGGACTTTTGTGCCTGGGCTGGCTTTGAACCATGATCCTCAGATCTCAGCCTCCTCACTAATTAGGATTACAGGCATGAGCCACCAGGGCCTGGCAAGTGAAGCATCCTTTACTCATAATGGCTGTGAGCCAGTGACTGCAAGCAGACTCATACCCCAAAAAAACTTGCAGTGCCTAATGCAGCTAGCACAAAGTTTATGAAGGCAAAAGCCACATCAAGGCAGATGTCACATAGTATGGGAACTAGCAAAGTGTGTTTTACAGAAACAAAGCAAGCTATCCAGGGGTAACAATCAGAGTCAATCAAGGGCCAGTTATCTAGGGGGAACAATAAGGGCTAAGCAAGGGCAAGTATTCTCTGGAACACATTTTTTTTCTGGAGCTAAACAACCCATGATACATCTGCAATTTAACAACTCACAACATAGCTGTAGTTCAAAGAGAATCCTATGTCACCTCTACAGTCCTTGGACCTGGGTGAAAATTTCCTAACACCTATTAAGACACCAAGATGGTGCTGAGGACAGACAGTATTATTTAGACAAAGTATCCATATTTCACCATCTGAGGCTGTTTTTCATTTTTCTCTGATTGTTCTTGAAATATGGATACTAGTTCTAACTGGCAACATTTTTGACACCTTGTTGGATGAGAGACTTTCTAAAAATTCTTATAGCTGAATCCTGACCCCTACCCCTAGGTGATAGGCATGCCTGAATTGCTAGAGGCAGGGGCACGGACTTGGACAATAGGTTACTGGACCACCAGACCTGTACCATGAACTCATGAGACTCTTTGAACTCTCAAGTTCCTCATGACCCTGTCGCTGACCATGACCTTATTTAGGTCCCAATATCTCAGCATCATTTTGTGCCATGCCTCAAATCTCTTGGCCCTCCTCAAGTCACCATGGCATCCCTCTCAACTCTCCATTAGTGTTTATCTGTTTTGTTAAACTTGTTTTTCTGCTCTTTCTTTACTATCTACATGCCTCAGTGTTTTAAAACAGTACTAAGTATATTTGAGGCTGTCAGTTTCTTGGGCACATGTGTCCCTCACAGTAGCTGGTTTTCTAATAAAGACTCCTGATTGGACCTCTCAGACTGTGACTTCTCTCTATCTTGTGATCAAATTCCGGTATAACATTCTGAGGCTACTATTGTCTTTCCTAAGGAAGGGCTTTAAGTTGGTTCTTTTTGTTCCTAAGTGGGTTTTGGTTATCTCAAATGCATTAAATATTAAAACTATTTGGCATTTTAAAAAATTCACCCACATTTGTCATTTTCTTTTAAAAATATGTATTTTTATTGTAAAGATACAGTACAGAGGAGTTACAGTTACATGAGTAAGGTAATGAGTACATTTCTTATTGAACTTTGTTACCTCCTCCTTTGTTTTTCCCTAACTGTCTCTTGCCTCCCCATGTCCCCAACTCTCCCCCACCATAGTTGTAAAGTTAATTTTCAGCATAGTGTCTTGTACATCTCATTGTTACAATGGGCCAACATGTATCCTTATTTCTGCTTTTTGTTATTTTCCTTCCCCTCCCCAAATTAGAAAAATGTATATACAAGATGCAGGACACCAGAATCAAATGCAGTGAAAACAGGGGTTATACCATGGAAGAAGAACATACAAGAGAAATTAAAAAAATCACATAGTACATTATAAGTACATTAAAAACAACAGCAAGAAAGATAAAACCTCTTGTGTCCCTATCTTGGGATTCATTTCATTTAGCATCATCTTATATGGTCATATGCACATAGCTTTTATTTTTTTTTAATTTTTTTATTGTAAAGATACTATACAGAGGGTTACAGTTACATGAGTAAGGTAATGAGTACACTTCCTCTTGAGCATTGTTACCCCCTCCATTGTTTTCCCCCTACCATCCCCTCCCTCCCTCCCTTCCCCAAGGCACATAGCTTTTAAATAGGGATACAGGTGGACCCATTGCAACAATGAGATGTACAAGTCGTTATGTCGAAAAATGAACTTTACAAGTTTGGTGTGGGGGGTGGGGGCTGGTAGCGGGGATGATTGGGTGGGGGCGTGGAGGGAGGATGGGAAGGGATGGGAAGGAGAAACTAAGGAGGAGGCTACAATGCTTGATAAGAAATGTACTCATTATCTTGCCCATGTAATTGTAACCCTTCTGTACAGTATTTTCACAATAAAAAATAAAATAAATAAATAAATAAAATGAAAAAAAGAGGTTGGTATAATTTGTGGAAGGGAAGGGGAAAAAGAAATCGTTTAAATAAAGATACAGGTGGATCCATTGCAACAATGAGATGTACCAGTCGTTATGTGGAAAACTGAACTTTAACTTTGGTGTGGGGGGAGGAGGATTGGGTGGGGGGTAGGGGGAAGATGGGAAGGAATGGGAAGGGGAAACAAAGGAGGAGGCTACAATGCTTGATAAGAAATGTACTCATTAACTTGCCCATGTAATTGTAACCCTTCTGTACAGTATTTTCACAATAAAAAAAGAAAAAAAAAAGAAAGATAATTTTCCAAGGCACCTCTGATGCCACCGCTTCCTTTCTGACACCTTACTCTTTAATTTTGTATTTTCTTTTTTTTTTAATTGTATTTTATTTTATTTGAGAACATACTGTACAGAGGGGCTACAATTACATGGGCAGGATAATGCATACATTTTTTACCAATAATTTTGTATTTTCTATTGCTCCTACTGCTTGCATTTCTCTCCTCTTCCTAGATTGTACTTTCTATCACTCATCTGAAATAATTAAGCAACTGTCAATGCCATCCACTAGAATGGAAGGTATAACTTGGACATGAAAGATGTCTATCTCTCCAATTCTAAATAGAGATTGAGGATTATTTGGGGAACTTCAAAAAAAGTTCCAAGTAACAAATTTCAGGTAACCTACCTGAAATATGTTTTAGTATCCCTGCCTTTTTTAAGTTTACATTTCAATGACATAAGCTAAATAATTAGAGGAGGAATGGGGCTGGTGTGCAGCTTCTTCTTTGAGGGAGATTGTTGCTGACTATCCAGCTAAAGCACAGAACGCACTTAGAGGAGGAAGGTAGGGGTGACAATGGGAGCAACACTATCAGACATCCCATTCTCCAAAGGATAATTTTGTGTCTGCATCATTTTTGAGAGTTAATAACTGCAAGGCTATTCAAGATTCATCTGGTCTAGGGGTGACAACTTGTTGTCTGCTAATACTGATGAGTTTTCTTCCGTCTATATCATGGTCTTCATAAAAATTTTACCAGCACATAAATATTCTGAAGATCTATACTAATGCAAGCTGTGAGTCTTAAGAACCATTAGGATATTTGACAATTCAAATTTCATTATGGCAAATGTTGGCTCAATCTGATCATTTATATTTATTTGTTTAAGACAGTACTAGGGTTTGAACTGAAAGCCCATGCTTTTTTGCTTAAGGCTGGTGCTCTACCATTTGAGCCACAGCTACACTTTTGGGTTTTGGTGGTGAATAGGAGATAAGAATCTCACAGACTTTCCTACATGGGCTAGATCTTAGCCTCTTTATTTTTTGAAATTTATTTAATTTATTGTTATAGAGTTGAGGTACAGAGGGATTACAATTCTTTTTTTGGGGGGGTCCGGTTGTGGGGCCTGAACTCTGGGCCTCAGCTCTTCAGCTCAAGGCTAGTGTTGTACCACTTCAGCCACAGCACCACTTCTGGCTTTTTTCTTTTTGCTTATGTGGTGTTGAGGAATCGAACCCCGGGCCTCATGCAAGCAAGGCAAGCACTCTACCGCTGAGCCACCTTCCCATCCCAGGATTACAATTTCTTAAGTCCCCTATTCTGTACATTTCCTTTTTATCTATTTTTTTAAATTTAATTTTATTTTCAAGGTGATATACAGAGGGGTTATAGTTATATACATAAGATAGTGAGTACATTTCTTGTGGAACATTGTTATTCCCTCCCTCATTTTTCTCCCACTTTCCCTCCTCCACAAGGTCCCCTCCCCAAGTTGTAAAGTTTCTTTCCAACATACTGTCTTGTGAGTATCACTGTTGCATTGGCTATCATTTTGAGTAGCTAGGATTACAGGTGTGATCCACCAGCACCTAGCTTATGCTTCCCCTTTAAATGGAGGTATTCAATAGATATTGATGTCTAACCTTACAATTTCTCATTTACTTTTTTTTATTACAAATGTGATTTCCTAATCTCACAAGTGTTAAAATTGATGCTCCAAATTCATGTAGATAGGTATGTCATATTTTCATTTGTAGAGCTCTGTCTACATCCCACATTGTTTCCCAACACTATTTGACTCTAATCATTTGTAATATGCAGAAGCAATGACCTGAATACTACTAGAGACACAAAATTCAGGTAACACCTAACCATTATTACCTTTTAGACCTCCTTTTTAGTACAATGCAGTTTGCTCAGGAATTCTTGTCATTGGGCCAATCAATAGCTCTAACCTACTTGATTACCTAACTTGCAGTTGTGTCCCTACTATAAAACTCATTGTCTATTGCAGCAAGCACACAATCTTCATTTGTATTTCTTACAATCTTGCTCAAACCACATATGGTGAGGGTCAGGCCTTCTTCCTAGAGTTGTAATCACTTTTCTTTTAGTTTCTAATCAGCTAGGGGAAAATAAGAAGCTAAAACTGATTCTATAGTTTGTTGTCATATTGAAAATTCCTTTTCTCTGTATCTTTAAATATTTCTTGGTTGCACACTCCTTACTATCATTACACAAGAAAATTCCAAGTGAACAGAGATTGCAAAAGTTCAAAGGCAGATGAATAAGCACATCAATGAGGACACTCACAGTGAGGCACACACACACAAGTCACTGCCATTGTTCCATCTCTATTCTCTCTAGCAGGCTGCCTGTCCAAGGGAGCACTGGAATCATTGTTGGGTTGCCTTCAGCCTTGAAAACCCACTTTGCCTATGAACACTACAAGCAAAGCAATATTGTTTGTTAAAGAGTACAGGTACACAAGTACAGGAATATACCATAGCTAAAGACTTGTGCAGAAAAAACACATAACCAATAGCTAATCAGTAGAGGGATATAAAAGTGTGATTCCTTTGGTCTGGATAATCCCGATAAGTAAGTTTCCACATAGTTTTCCAGAGTTTGGCTGTGGCATAGCAGTGATCAATTATCTACAACAATAGTTGACTTGATAACAAACAAATCACTTGGCAGGGGCCCTCCCTCTTCTGAGTGCTTTCTTCCTTACCTACCCATGTTCTTTGCATCTGTAAGAAGTCTATTTGACTCAGAGATCTTTGACTCAGAGTTTGATTTGAAGGGTACTTCAACTAAGATAGAATCACTTAAGATTTCCAGAATGTCTTTTCTAATAGAGAACAGATACGTAAATAGTTACAAGAGTAAAGTCACAGAGGAACTTCAGGGAAAACAATTCCATTTGATCAAATTAGACATGGTGTCAAATTACAATGTGTCATTTGAAGTAAGTGGAGAATAGTCCTGATTAGATAAAATAGTACTAGCAGCTCAACTATTTCTGCCTTTGATTCTCATGAAAGTTGTATAAGTCCTTTTAAACATTTTATAGGGTGCTTTTTTTGGGGGGGTCCGGTTGTGGGGCCTGAACTCTGGGCCTGGATGCTGTCCCTCAGCTCTTCAGCTCAAGGCTAGAGCTCTACCACTTGAGCCACAGCACCACTTCTGGCTTTTTTCTTTTTGCTTATGTGGTGCTGAGGAATCGAACCCAGGGCCTCATGCATGCAAGGCAAGCGCTCTACCACTGAGCCATCTTCCCAGCCCCTAGGGTGCTTTCTTATATTCTAATTTTATAAATGAAGAAATGGGCATTTGGAGAAATAATTCAATCTGTATAAAGTTTTTCTACCTGCAAATGGCAGGTTTAAGATTTAACCCCAGTAAATACCTCCTGATAGTCAGAGTTTTTATGGCATTAAAAGAAAATAGCCTTTCAAGTTTCAAGGCAGAGCTAGGTAAGCTTGAATTTTCTCTTGTATTAGCTGAACAGAAATTAACATCTAAATCTATTATCTCAACTGAAATGGAGATAATTAGTCTGAAGGTCTTGGTATATGATTTTACTGAAATGTAACATATATATTTTGTTCAATGCTTGTCATTAAGTATTCATTAAAAAATGAGCAACCCTTTTGTGAGAATAACAACGATCATTGTGAGCATGTGAAAACTTCATGTGTTACATCTAAAAATCAGTCTTCTCAGCCTCTGATGGGGTAGTTTAGTTCTGGAGAATAATTTTAAATGATGGAAAATGAGGTCGCCATACAAACTTAGAAACCAGTATTTAGACATTTATATCAGTTTCAAGTAGTTGACTATGTTCTGCAGAAACAAACCATCAAGGATTTTAAGCAGGGATGAAGAAGGCATGTTAGTCATGCATTTTGGGATTAAGTAGAATGGAGGTGACATAAGATGGCAACCTAGAATCATTAAGAATGAAAGATTAGCCGGGCGCTGGTGGCTCACGCCTGTAATCCTAGCTACTCAGGAGGCTGAGATCTGAGGATCGTGGTTCAAAGCCAGCCCGGGCAAGAAAGTCTGTGAGACTCCTATCTCCAATAAACCACCAGAAAACCGGAAGTGGCGCTGTAGCTCAAGTGGTAGAGCGCTCGCCTTGAGCTGAAGAGTGGAGGGACGGTGCCCAGGCCCAGAGTTCAAGCCCCACGACCGACAAAAAAAAAAAAAAAGAAAGATGAGAGGCCTGCAGATTTTTCAGGAAGCCTTTGGGTCCTGATGTAGAATTTTACCCATTCTTATTGTTTTCTAACACTTGCAATTAATTATACACAAAAATGATTAAATGTGAGTGAAATCAGAGATGTGTGTGTGTGAGAAATAGAGAGATGAGAAGAGAGAGCAGGAGGTAAAGAGGGAGAAAGGCAGGAAGAGAGAAAAGGAAAGATAGGAGGGAGAAAGAGAAAAAGAAAAAGAGAAACAGAGAGAGAAAGGGAGGGAGGGAGAGAGGGAGGGAGGGAGGGAGGGAGAAAGGGAGGCAGGAAGGAAGGAAGGAAGGAAGGGGTAAAAGAGAGGAAGAAAGAAGGAAAGAGAAAGGAAGGAAGAAAGAAAAACAGGAAATAGTTTGGCTGAACTATCATAAAAAGGAATAAATAATCACCAAAAACTTTAAAAGCATTCCAGGAATTCTAGTCAAGTCACATTATTTCCTCTGAGGGAATCCGTGTCTATGACAGCCAGTCTCCAAGATGCAATCTGATGATCAACATCACCTGGAACTCATAATCTTAGGTAGCCAGGCCCCCTCCCACATCAAATCAATACTATAGATATGTGACTAATAAAATACCAATGGAAAAGGTAGTCTGTGAACAGTTTTCATCTTGACTTCCTAAATCACTCAACCATGTGTACACCCAAGCAGCTCCATGCAAAAGTTATACTAGAGAGAAACAGGTTTCAAGTAGACAATCCAAGCCAGCTTGTCCTTCCTTCAGATGACTAATCCAGGTTGACTTCAGACTGCACTGCATGAGAGACTGAGCAAGGACAGACCAACCTAGCCCTTTGGACTTCTTGATCCACAGAAACTATGAGAATGTATAAGGTAATGATTGCTGTTTAAAGCTATAAAGTTTGGGCATAAATTATATGCAGCAAAAACTAAAGCACTAATATTTTTTGAGTCTATCTTATATGCCAGGAATTCTATAGGTAATTTTATACTGCCCTAGAAATTCTAAGATTTTTCAATACTAGATATTGAAATGTTGTTCATTTCTATGCCTACTATTTTGATACAGAGAGAGAGAGAGAGAGAGAGAGAGAGAGAGAGAGAGAGAGAGAGAGAGAGAGAGAGAGAGAGATGACCACTTAACAGAATTCTGAAACGTTAAAGACAATCCATTATGTGGACAGAAAGGAACCTTACTTCATTGTTGGTGGGAATGTAAACTTGTTCAACCACTTTGGAAAGCAGTATGGAGGTTCCTCAAAAGACTTCACATAGAACTCCCCTATGACCCAGCAATCCCACTTTTGGGCATTTACCCAAATGTTTACAAACAAGACCACACTAAAGCTACCAGCACAACAATGTTTATTGCAGCATTATTTACCATAGCTAAGATATGGAACCAACCCAGATGCCCCTCAGTAGATGAATGGATCAAGAAAATGTGGTATATATACACAATGGAATTCTATGCCTCCATCAGAAAGAATGACATTGCCCCATTTGTTAGGAAATGGAAAAACTTGGAAAAAATTATATTAAGTGAAGTAAGCCAGATCCAAAGAAACATAGGTCCCATGGTTTCCCTTATTTGCAATATCTAGTATATGCATGAGTCAAGCGGAAAAGGTCAGATAATGTGATGTCAGGAAAATGAACCCTTAGATATGTATTTTAATGTTTTTTTTCTTTCATGCATGTGTTTCTAATGCATTTATAAGATTATCTCTTTGTTGCTTTGTATGTCCCTCCCCCACAGTATAACCCCTGCTTTCACTATATTTGATGTCAGTATAACTTGAGGAGGAGATGGGGAAAAACCAGTTGTTTAAGGATACAGGTGGACCTGTTGCAACAATGAGAAGTACAAGTTGTCATGTCCAAAACGAGCTTTACAACGTCGGTGCGGGGGGGGGGGGATGGGGGGGAAGGAGAAGAATTGGGATTGGGGGGGAGGGGGGAGGCTGGGAAGGGACGTGAAGGGTAAACAAAAGGAGGAGGCTGCAATGCTTGGTAAGAAATGTACGCATTATCCTGCCCATGTAATTGTAACCCCTCTGTACAGTATGTTCACAAATAAAATAAAATAAAAAAAAGACAATCCATTATAAGTGACAATGGTCTTTAAGCTATTTTATTCTAGTCTAGGGTTTCTTTAAGCTGTGATTAAAGAAACAGCTTGGGGAGAATCTGGGATGCAGAAATGGATGGATAAAATGCAATAGCAAAGATGCGACAAAATACTACCTCTTAAAGCGTGAGCTAGGATGGAAAGAATGGGCTAAGTCTAGGAAAAGAGGAAAAAATTTGAGCAAAAAGAAAGAAAGAAAGAAAAGGAGAAATGAGAATTAATGAGAAATGTGAAGCAACATGGATTTTCTCTGAAAGGCACCTGAGACTTAGTGCCAATGAGTAATTCACTACTGATAGTACTCAAATATCCAGCTCCATTTTGTAAAGCTTTGGAATACTCAGAAGTCACTGCTGTGGTGGGTACATTAATCAAGAAAGAAAAAAGACAACAATGAATCAGTTAATACCTTGACAAGAACTAAAGTTTATATGTCTGTTCCAAAGGAAGTTTACCACATTTAGGAGTTGAGCTTTTCTTCAAATTTTAGGTAAAACGATCTTCCCAGGCTTTCTTTACCAAAAATTCTCATTCATGTTACTTATAAAGCTCCAGGGGTTCATAAATATTCACATATATAAATTGAGTGCTGATAGAGTGATAGAATTTCATGCATGAGTCAACACCTTAGAATTTATTTTCATAATCTTCAATTTGTAAACCCAAGAACAGTTTGTTTTCTCATTTGCAGAGTGTGACTTTGGAACTGTGATTGATTAATTCCTTATATGAGAATCTTGGTTTAGAACCGGTAACAAAAGTATTTGTAGCATTAAAATGGAAATTATAGGATTGAAAAATAAAACTTTCTTGTATAGAGAATTATACTGTGACCTATGATTGTGTCTCTGAATAAAAGCTTTGTTTAAAAGGGGGGGGGGATTGTCTGTCTTTAGTCAGTAGGCATGTAAGATAAAGCTATCATCTGAAAATGTGTTTATGAGAGAACACCAAGGTGAGGATATATTTTGTCTTTTTTGAAGACTAGTCATTATTCATTTTTCAAAGAGCTATCTTTATGCCAACAGAATAAAAATGATCATTTGTGTCCTGATTTCCAAACAATTTATTTGAAAGGTATTTATTGTGGGATACCTTTTGGAAAAAATGATTGTGAACCTTGGAATTAACATAATGAATGTACTTTATCTTCATTTCCCTTTTAATAAATGCCCACAGTTCTAAATTTCATTGTTAACTAAAAAAAGTTACCAGTACACAAATCCCTGGCTCTGACAAAACATTCAGTCAGGGCAGTTATGTAAGACATAATACCAGTGGAAGCAAAATTTTCCCAATGGGAATTATTGTTGAAACTGTACATATAGAGTGAGAAAAATATAAAACTATGAAGTTTAAAATTCTCACCACAATGGAAAGTTGGTAACAGAACTAATAGGAACTTTAATTTCTAATCAGTCTAACCTGCTGTATTTGGTAAGGTGATGTAGTTAATAAAAGAAATTCCCATTCTTGCCTTGCATGCATGAAGCCCTGGGTTTGATTCCTCAGTATCATATAAACAGAAAAATTCAGACATGGCACTGTGGCTTAAGTGATAGAGCACTAGCCTTGAGCAGAAGGAGCTCAGAAACAGTGCCCAGTCCCTGAATAAACACTAAAATAACAAAAAAAAAAATTCCCATATCTCAGAGGGTCCATTTGAGAGAAATTTTCCTTCACTGTGGTCAAAGACTGATTGAAAAATAACTTCCTACAAAATGATTCAAAGATTCATATTCTTTCATCCTGTAGCTTTAACAACTTCATTAAGTTTTTTTCAAGAACATTACTTTCATTTTTGTCAAATTTGAAGGGAAAGGGACAGAGACAACTACACAAGGTACCTGTTATGGACTGGCCCTAAAGGACTATGCATTTTCTTTGCTCTCATTCTGTTGACTGGAGTCACGCTGCAGTAACTTTAAGATACTGTCAGCAATAAATTCAGTCTAGCTGGATGCCTAGAAAGAACAGAAAAATTCAATATCAACAGCTAGAATTTTCTACCATAATAGCCAAATGCTTTATACGTTTTAATGTCAATCTGATATCTAAAAGAAAATGTCAATTTTCAATATTTAGGAAGAATAAACTAAAATATAACTTTTCATTTCCTTTTTTTTTCAGTACTGCAATTTGAGCTCATGGTTTTGCCCTGCAAGTGTTGTACCAATTAAGCCATTCACCAAGTTGTTTTTGTTTCAGTTATTTTTCTAAAGAGATCCTCTGGACTATGACTGGACTATTCTAGTCCACAGCCGTCTTGTTTCTTTCCAATTTAAACTTGGCATGGGCCATTACACCCAGTTTTTATTGGTTGAGATGGAGTCTCTCCAACTTTTTACCCAGGCTGACCTTGAACCACAGCCCACCCAATATTAATCTCCTCAGTAGATTGGATTACAGGCATGAGACACCAGGCTTCTCCTCCATCATTAATTTTTCTAAGATCTCAAATTTGTCATTTTACAGTTCAGGGAAACAAAAATAACCATGTTGCTTAGGCTTTGTGCTATATAAGCAATTCAAAAGCTATATGTATTTTTGTTTAATTTTGGCTTTGACATATGAACCTAAAATCTTTACCTTTAAACAGTTCAGTTATTCTATTTTGTCATTATTCACCTAAGTAGAAATCAAAAAGGGGTTTATGTTGTCAAATTACCACACCATGTGGCCTAAAGCTCGTCCCTCAATCATGACAGTGCCAAAACATGACAGGCTCATTTTCTTGTCCCTGTCTTTAAAAATATACTTGTAGTTTCTCTTCCCCTCAAATATCTCAAAATAAATCTCTGTGCTATAATTAAAAGAAGCAGTATACTCTAGTAATGGGAATCATGGGAGTGTTCTTGATTCAATTTGTTTCTCAGCTCAAGTTTACCACAAGAGCTGTTTTTGGTACAGGGATTCTCAAGGGAAATCAAGAGAACATAATCTTGCTGAGAATTTCCAGGACAAGTGCAAGGTGGAGGCTATGACATGGCTATGCCACCTGCAATTTCCAGAGCAGCTTTTGGCCCCTAAACTGGAAACATCTGTTAATTACACCCCTGCCCCTTTCATCTAATTTCAACTCAGTCATCAAAGAAGTTAAACTGGGAATGCTCTATTTCATGAAGGTGTTAGTATTGCTGTAATTTGTTGAGAAATGAAAGAATATTCATTACATATTATGTTAAATGGTTGTCTACTGAGTGACCTGAATAACAGAAGGTGGTCTTTGAATTCACCCTGTTTATAAGATTTTTTTTTCCTTAGGATTGCTGCTGAGCAATCCTAAGCAAACATATAGCAATTTGCTTTACATTAGGACGCTTTCGTATTTCTTTAACTATCCCACATTTTATTGGCAATAAAGGAATTTTCAAAAAAGGATCAAGTTAGAAGTATCATATTAATCAGTTTTCTAATTTTCCAAGTTCTATTCTTATTCTTACCTATAAAAGATAGTTGATGTTTTCCTATTGATATTGATATTGCATTCGCAAGGTAATGAATACATTTCTTATCAAGCATTGTTGCCTTCTCCTTTGTTTCCCCTTACCATCCCTGCCCTCCCATCCCCCACCACTTGTAAAGTTCATTGTTTTTTTTTTAATTTAATTTTATTTTATTTGTGAACATACTGTACAGAGGAGTTACAATTACATGGGCAGGATAATGCGTACATTTCTTACCAAGCATTGCAGCCTCCTCCTTTGTTTACCCTTCACATCCCTTCCCAGCCTCCCCCCTCCCCCCAATCCCAATCCTTCTCCTTCCCCCCCTTCCCCCCCCCCCGCACCGACGTTGTAAAGCTCGTTTTGGACATGACAACTTGTACTTCTCATTGTTGCAACAGGTCCACCTGTATCCTTAAACAACTGGTAAAGTTCGTTTTTTGATTTAACATCTTGTACATCTTATTGAGTGTTCATTTTAAACAGTAATCAATAAATGTTTATTAACAAATATTTATTGAGGTGCTGCTATATGCTAGCTTTGGTCTTAAGATCTAGATGACAATCAAAAGAAGTCATAAATTCTACTTTAAGAAGCTTACATTCTAAGATGGAGAAAGACAGTAAGATGTGAAAATACAGAGAAGGAGATAATTGTGGAGAGTTAAGACTTTGAACTATGGCTGGGGCCTGGGGGCTAATGCCTGTAATCCTAGCTATTCAAAAGGCTGAGATCTGAGGATCATGGTTTGAAGCCAACCCAGGCAGGAAAATCCGTGAAACTCCTATATCTAATTGAACACCAAAAAACTGGAAGTGAGACTGTAGCTCAAATGATAGCAAGCCAGTTTTGAGTACAAAAGCTTCCAGGCCCTGAGTTCTTATCCCAGTACCCACACAAAAAAAAAAAAAACTACTGTAAATTCACAGCTGGGTAGAGACCCAGGGAAAGAGTGGTCCAAGCAGGAAAACTATGATTGCAAACACTGAAGGTTTTGTTTGTTGGTGGAATGTCACAAAGGTGACTATGACCAAAACAAGGTGAGGGAATGGACAGGTGAAACAATAAGGTTAGAGAAGTCAATAGAGAACACAGAAAGATAATGCAAAAAGGCCTAGTTATAAGCATTATGCTCACCTTTGGTCCTCAGCTCCTCCCAGACCTGAGCTCTTCCCAGCCCTGGAGTTCTCGCCATACACCTGGCCTTTCCCTCTCTCTGCCAGGACCCACCTGAGCTCCCACCTACCTCACTTCCTGCCCCAGACCCTCCTGCTACCTGCTTATGGACAGGTGCCATGTGCTCCTCTTGGGGGAAATATGGCTTCTCTAATAAACCTTGTAATAACCTTTCTCCTGTGCCTGCTTGCCTCCACGTGGTCCCCTGGGATGTATGTAAAAATCCTTCATTGGTTGCCTTTCAATAGTGAAAGGAGCTTTGGCACTTTAAAAGTCAAGAGTAACAAAGTCTAGGTGAACAGATGAGGGGTGGTGTTAAAAGCTGCTCAGATTCAAGGTACATTTGAAGGTAGAAGTTAAAGGGCAGAGGTTAAAATGTGGAATCTAGGGCAACTCCAAAGCACCCAGAGTACTATGGTATCATTTCTTGTATTAGAGATGATTTGATGATATTTATTCATTCAAACATTTATTAAGTGATTATTTTGTGTCAGACACTATAATCAACCTGTAGTTAGAGATAACCCTCCAAAGAATTCTAATCTAAGCAAGGCATTCTGAGGGCTGGCATTAGGCAGAGGAAGAACGATGTAGAGGAAATGACAAATTTAAGAAGTATGTGGGAGTCGGAGTTGGCAGGATGTGGTGCCTCATGTTGAGAGTGAGAAAGATTCTAGGAGCACTTTAAAATTTCTGATGCAAGTGATAGATGGAATTGCTATTAACAAAGACATAGAATGTGTAACAGGAAATTAGTTTGTGGAGAGATGTTAATATAGACCTGTAGATTTTCATGATATCAGTGCCACCGATTTACCAACTTTAAAGTTTCCTCATAAACCTCTCTCTTAATTGCATATGCAAATCTCAAAGACGATGACAAGAGACATTATTTCATTTGGAGTTAATAAATGGTGAATTTCGAATTCTTAAAAAGTAAGAAAAGAGGAGAGGGGGGACCAAGATGGCGACGGGGCAGTAGGGAAACACCACAGCTCTCTCCAACCAAAAAGAGAGTTCGAGTTCCAACGCTTAATCTCCCCAAGAGACTGACAACAACAAAAAGACGAACACTCAGAGAAAAACCAGAGGCGGAGAATAACAAAAAAAGAAAGAGAGGAAAAGAAGAATTTCAAAACAGAGAAAAGTGAAGACCCCTCCCCCAACCTTTACTGGCCGCGCGGCAGTGCGCCAAGCCGCCGGCCAGCCAGCCCGGCGGGGGCTGTGGGAGCCCCAGAGACACAGCAGAGACACAGGGGGCCGCTTTCAGAACATCAGGTACTGGTTTGCAGAACAGCAGATCGCCAGGAACAGAGAAACCTACCAGCCGGGAGTCTCCACGAGGATCCCACCCCCACCCCTCACTCTCCACCCGAGCAGAGAGGCTCCATCCCGCCAAAGCCGCTCGGCATCAGCAGAGTGACAAAAGGACCTGTCGGCAGACCACCCGGCCCACCTGATCGTGATCGCAATGATCCAGCACTCTCCACCCGAGCAGAGAGGTTCCATCCCACCAAAGCCGCTTGGCGCCAGCAGCGCGACAAAGGGTCCTGTCTGCAGACCACCCGCCTGCCCAATCACGATCGCAACGACCCGGCGGGGTCACTCGGGCCCCAGAGGTACGGAGAAGAAGCTGCCTGAGCGTGGACACTCTTGACCCGACAGCTTCGACAGAGGCAGAGACAGAAAAGAATCACACAGAGCCACCACCGCCCAACCCAGCCCGGATTGCAACAACAACTGACGACCTACACCACACAGAAACAACCAGCTCCAGGGTGAGTACCCCACAGGGGAAGTGTATCCCTCAAGGGAGACCAGAGCTGGAGGGAATCCCCAGACCCTGACCTAGACTCCCTACCCCAGCACCCGGACCACAGGACCCACTAAAACTGGGAACTGTTTGAGAGCTCCACCAGCCCATGGAGCACACTCAGCTGGCCAGGCTAGAGCAAGAGCACCCCTGGAAGGGAGCTTAAATGCCCAAGCCAGGAACAGCGCCCCTGGGTCAAGACTACCAAGAGTAGAAGAAATTTGAACTGTATCCCCCAGGCTGTATAACCTAGGTGGTATACACATCAGCACAGGCCTAACGAGTGCGCTCCAGGCTGCATAACCTAGGTGGTATACACATCAGCACAGGCCTAACAAGCGCGCTCCAGGCTGGGGCCGGAACCAGGCCCGGGGATCCGGCGCCTGAACAACACAACCAACTCCTCCCAATTGAAGTAAAAAGCTGAGCATACGCCTCAACAGAGGGGAGAAAACCAAGAAACAACACTCCCCCGGGAAGCACGCCTGTGACAACAAAAGACCTGGAGGCCCAGGACAAGAGAAGCCCAAACCCCACCAAAACTCCACCCATATACCCTAGACTGGGAATTGGGCAACACAGGCTGCCAGCACCTGATAGTAAGCAGGAGCTCAGACTGTTAAGGCAGCTCAGCAATAGAGTGATAGTCTTGGATGTATGAGGCCCTGGATCTGATTCCTCAGCATCACAAAAGCAAAAAGGGTCAGAAGTGGTGCTGTGGCTCAAACAGTAGGGTGCCAGCCTTGAGCTGAAAAGCTGAGGGACAGCACCCAAACCTAGAGTTCAAGCCCACAACCAGCCCAAAACAAATAAACAAAAACACATCAGGAGCCCATAGCAGACTCCAGCATTTGGGAGAGTGCATCCAGAGCATCTGTTCTTCAAAAGAGCACCCGTAGGAGCAAACACAAGCAGTCTAGGCTGCTCAACCCTTCCAAAGGTGGGAACTGCCAGCAATCTACAGCAGAGAGCTGAGAATCCTAAGTAAGTCAGAATAGCAGCTGGAAATAGGCTCCCAACAGAACCCAGATCAGGCACAGACTCTCTCTACCAATACAGAACCAGCAACCAAGCAAAGACAGACACACCAAAACAAAATTGAAGAGCAGTCTCCTGAACCTCCATGCGAAAATCACAGAGAAAAATCACAAGGTTTACTACCACCCAGGACAGCAAGCTCACCTCAAAAGCCAGCAGCCACACAGGGGAGAGCCCCAGTGGGAGCAAAGCAGGAATGGAAGACAAAGGCTACTTCCAAGGGTTGCTGGAGGCAATGACTCAAGAAATAAAGCGAGAAATTGATCAGAAATTGAAAGAGCACAAGGATGAACTATCCAAAGAGATACAGGGTATCAAACAAGAGATGCATGCAAAAATAGAAGCTGCACAAACCTCAGTAAGAAGTGAGATAAACGCCAAATTAGAGGTAATGCATACCTCATTGATAGGTGAGATCAGTACTCTGAGAACCAACATTGAATCCATAAAGGGATCCATTTCCTCCATGCAAACCACAATAGAAGCCACTGTCAACAGAGTGAATGAAATGGAAGGTAGAGTGTCAGATACAGAAGACAGAATACACCAACTGGACCAAAAAGTGACAGATATGGAAAAATCACTCAAATTAAACCAAAGGGATATTCAAGAGCAAGCAGATAATGCTAAAAAATTTAACCTTCGCATAATTGGAGTGGACGAAGGTGAGGAATTCCAGAGCAAGGGAATGCAACACCTATTTAACAATATAATCAATGAAAATTTTCCCCACCTCAAAAACGAACATCTTAACTACATCACAAAAGCTTATCAAACACCCAACAAGCAAGACCCCAGGAGAAACACTTCTAGACACATTATAGTAAAAATGATAGATCTGAATAATAAGGAAACAATCCTGCATGCAGCAAAAATGAAGAAGGAGCTATACTACAATGGGAAAAAAATAAGAATTACTGCAGATCTCTCCACACAAACAATGAATGCAAGAAAAGCCTGGGAAAGCACCATACGAGCCCTGAGAGCCAATAACTGCCAACCCAGACTGATCTACCCGGCAAAGCTAGCATTCACATTTGATGGAGAACTGAAAACTTTTAATAGCAAAGAAAAACTAAATGAATACATAAACATTAAGCCAGCATTACAAAGAATTCTAAGAGGGGGGACACAACCTGAAGAAAGCAGCCAGGAACTGGGGCCTGCCCCAAACAGGCGTTACTCAAAGTCTAACTGAGCAAGCACAGGAGGAAAGGAAAAAAGAAAAACTTAGGAAAACGGAATGGCAGGGACAACAATGCATCTCTCTATACTTTCTCTTAATATAAATGGGCTGAATTCGCCAATTAAAAGAAAACGAACTGAGGACTGGATAAGAAAACAAGACCCATCCATCTGTTGCCTTCAGGAGACCCACCTCTCAGCCAAACATACAAACAAACTCAGAGTGAAGGGGTGGAAAAGGATCTACCAATCAAACGCCCCCAGTAAGAAAGCAGGTGTAGCTATCCTGATATCTGACAAAATAAACTTTTCATTAAAATCAGTACAGAAAGACAAGGACGGACACTACATATTAATAAAGGGAACAATCCAAGAGGAGGATATAACCATCATCAACTTATATGCCCCAAATATTGGTGCACCCAGATATGTCAAACAAATGCTCTCAAACTTACAGAATAAAATAGATCCCAATACGATAATACTAGGAGACTTTAACACACCACTCTCACCAAAGGACAGGTCTACCAACCAGAGGATTGGCAAAGAAGCTACCGAATTAAGAGAGACCATACTGCAAGCGGAATTAACTGACATCTACCGAGTATTTCACCCTAAAATAACACAGTACACATTCTTCTCAGCAGCTCACGGAACTTTCTCCAAAATAGACCATATCATAGTTCATGCAAGGAACTTAAGCAAATACAAAGGGATCGACATAATCCCCTGTATCCTATCTGACCACAGTGGAATCAAGCTAGCTCTCAATAACAAAGCATACCGCAGAAATTTCTCCAATACATGGAAATTGAACAGCACACTCCTTAACAATGCCTGGATAACAGAAGAGATCAGAGAAGAAATAAAGCATTTCCTACAACTCAATGAAAATGAAAACACCTCACAAAGAAACTTGTGGGACACAGCAAAAGCAGTCCTGAGGGGCAAATTTATTGCCCTCAGTGCCCACATCAAGAGAATGGAGACAGACCAAGTAAATAATCTCATGTTGCAATTAAAACAGCTAGAAAAACAGGAAAAAATGGGACCTAAAGCTACTAGAAGAAGCCAGATAACCAAATTAAAAGCAGAGATTAACCAATTAGAAAATCAGAAAACCATAACCAAAATAAACCAAACAAAAAGCTGGTTCTTTGAAAAAATAAACAAAATTGATGGCCCATTGGCTAGATTAATTAAAAAAAGAAGAGAGGAAACCCATATTAATAGGATTAGGGATGCCACGGGAAACATCACAACACGTACCCAAGATATCCAAACAATTCTAACAGACTACTTTCAAAAGCTATACTCTCTAAAGGAAGAAAATCGGGCAGAAATGGATGCATTTTTAGAGAAATACAAGTTGCCCAAACTGAGCAAAGAAGAAGTTAACCAATTAAATAAGCCAATATCCTATAATGAGATACAGGAAGCTATCAAAAGTCTTCCAACAAAAACAAGCCCAGGACCAGATGGATTCACAGCAGAATTCTATAAGACCTTTAAACAAGAACTAATACCCATACTCCTCAAGCTCTTCAGAGAAACAGAGAAGGAAGGAGCTATCCCAAACTCATTCTACGAAGCCAATATCACACTCATCCCCAAACCAGGCAAAGACCCAACCAAAAAGGAGAATTACAGGCCAATCTCCTTGATGAACACAGATGCAAAGATCCTTAACAAGATTCTAGCTAACAGAATCCAGAAACACATAAAAAAAATAATTCACTATGACCAGGTAGGCTTCATCCCAGAGACACAGGGATGGTTTAACATACGTAAGTCAAGAAATGTAATCCAACATATCAACAGAGCCAAGGTCAAGAATCACATGATTATCGCTACAGATGCAGAAAAGGCCTTTGACAAAATTCAACATTCATTCATGCTAAAAGCTCTGGAGAAAATAGGAATAGAAGGAACATTTCTAAAAACAATAAAAGCCATTTATGACAGACCAATAGCCAATATTATACTTAATGGGGAAAAGCTACAACCAATTCTCCTAAAATCAAGAACAAGGCAAGGATGCCCACTGTCTCCACTCCTCTTCAATATAGTCCTAGAACCCTTAGCCAGGGCAATAAGGCAAGAAAAAGACATTAAAGGGATCCGCATAGGGAAAGAAGAAGTTAAACTATCCCTTTTTGCAGACGACATGATACTATACCTCCACGATCCCAAAAACTCCATCCCCAAACTTTTAGAAATCATAAATCACTTCGGCAAAATAGCAGGATACAAAATAAACCCACAAAAATCAGTTGCCTTCCTATACACTGATAATGTACAGGAAGAGAGGGAAATAAAGGGAGCAACCCCATTCACAATAACCTCCCGAAAAATAAAATATTTAGGAATTAACCTAACCAAAGATGTAAAAGAACTATTTAATGAGAACTATAAAAAGTTAAAGAAAGAAATTGCAGAAGACACTAGGAAATGGAAAGACCTCCCATGCTCCTGGATAGGCCGAGTTAATATAGTAAAGATGGTAATACTTCCAAAACTAATATACAAATTCAACGCAATTCCTATTAAAATCCCAATGACGTACATCACTGAAATACAGAAAACAGTCCAAAAATTCATATGGAACAACAAAAGACCTAGAATAGTCAAAACAATTCTAGGGGATAAAGACAATATGGGAGGGCTATCCATGCCGAACTTCAAACTCTACTACAGAGCTATAATAACAAAGACAGCATGGTACTCGCACAAAAACAGACCCGAAGACCAATGGAACAGAATAGAAGATCCAGAAATAAATCCACATGCCTACAGCCAGCTGATATTCGACAAAGGAGCCAAAGACATACAATGGAAGAAACACAGCCTCTTCAACCGTTAGTGCTGGGAAAACTGGGCAGCCACATGCAGAAAACTAAAAGTGGACCCCAGCCTATCACCATGCACCAACATCAACTCAAAATGGATTAAAGACCTTAACATTAAACCTGAATCTCTGAAACTACTGCAGGACAGAGTAGGAGAGACACTTGAACTAATAGGCACAGGAAGGAACTTCCTGAACAGAGTCCCAGGGTCACAACAAATTGGAGAGAGACTTGACAAATGGGACTACCTTAAAATAAAAAGCTTCTGCACAGATAAAGCTATCGCAACCAAGCTAGAAAGACAACCAACTAATTGGGAAAAAATATTTACCAGCAATATATCAGACAAGGGGTTAACATCCTGTATATACAGGGAACTCAAGAAACTAATCCCTCCCAAACCCAACAAACCAATTACTAAATGGGCAAGGGAACTAAAGAGGGACTTCTCAAATGAAGAAATAAAAATGGCAAAGAAACACATGAGGAAATGTTCATCATCCCTGGTGGTGAAGGAAATGCAAATAAAGACAACCCTGAGATACCACCTTACCCCAGTCAGAATGTCCCACATCCACAAATCAGCCAACGACAAATGCTGGAGGGGATGTGGAGAACGAGGAACGCTATTACACTGCTGGTGGGAATGTACACTCATACAACCACTTTGGAAAGCAGTCTGGAGGGTCCTTAGAAAGCTAAAGATTGACCTCCCTTACGACCCAGTCATACCACTTCTAGGCATCTACCCTGAACAACAGGAACCAATATACAAGGACACGTGAACCTCCATGTTTATTGCAGCACTGTTCACAATAGCTAGGATATTGAAACAACCTAGATGCCCCACCACAGATGAATGGATCCAAAAATTGTGGTATCTATACACAATGGAATATTATGCAGCCATTAGAAATGACAAAATAATGGCATTTGCAGGAAAATGGATGGAGCTAGAAGGAATCATGTTGAGCGAGGTAAGCCAAGAACGAAGAGACAAACAGTACATGGTCTCCCTGATAAGTGGATGATGAATCCAAAATGTTAGGTGATATGACAAAACTAACAGGACTTAAGAAACAAAGAACTCCCACTCATCAGGTTGAACCACTACTAAATATCCCCATGCTGCTGATCACATATATGGTATATAACATATGAGCACCGTTATATATTACAGACTGTGATAGACAATTTGCTCCAGGAAAGTTAGAATGAACTTGTGACTTTAAATGAGCATCATTATTCCACAATACTGTGAATTTCCGGAAATTAAGTAATCACTTAATCACAATCAAAAAAAAAAAAAAAAAGAACCTTGGGGAAGGGAGGGAGGGAGGGGATGGTAGGGGGAAAACAATGGAGGGGGTAACAATGTTCAAGAGGAAGTGGAAGTGTACTCATTACCTCACTCATGTAACTGTAACCCTCTGTATAGTATCTTTACAATAAAAAAAAATTAAAAAAAAAAAGTAAGAAAAGAAATTGGTTTGTGGAGAAAGTTATCATAACACCAGTAATGGCAGATCCTGAGTGAGTACTTACTGCTTCCAGTGTAATAGGCACTCTTCTTACTACTTAACATAAACAACCTCATTTCATAATTAAGACATTTATACTGATGGCACTGTTATTGTCCCTGTTCTTGCATAAGCATTGCCTGGAACTTGGAGAAGTAACTTACTCAATGTCAACATATTCAGGGGCCGGGCGCTGGTGGCTCACGCCTGTAATCCTAGCTACTCAGGAGGCTGAGATCTGAGGATCGTGGTTCAAAGCCAGCCCGGGCAGGAGATACCGTGAGACTCCTATCTCCAATAAACCACCAGAAAACCGGAAGTGGCGCTGTAGCTCAAGTGGTAGAGCGCTCGCCTTGAGCTGAAGAGCTGAGGGACAGCGCCCAGGCCCAGAGTTCAAGCCCCACGGCCAACAAAAAAAAAAAAAAAAAAAAAAACATATTCAGGGATTAGGAGTGGTAGGCCTTGAATGTTTTCCTTATGCCAATGTTTGTAGCAGTTGGGTTTCAGAAGATTTGTGAATTTGGACTCTGAAGCATAGATACAAGCTGGAGACAAATATTTGAAAATCATCAGCATAAAAATGATGCTGACTGCATGCCATCAATGGCTGCCTTCTTCCTAGCTCACTGTTGTGCCACTCCTATTGTATGACCTGGGATCATTTTCCATGTAAGCTATTTGCATTTGAATCCATGTTCTAGAGTCTGCTTCTGAGGAGCCAGACCTCAGATAGAAACTGATGAAAAGGTAATAGAGGATGAGGAATAAAGGACACTAAATGTTTTCTTAGGACTTAGTTAAGAAAGTAGGGAAATACACAGGAGAATAATATCACAAGAGAATTCAGGACTACTTTTTAAGAAGGGAAAGAATTAACAGAAAGGGAAACACTGAAGAGGTCCTGGAAAATAATTTTCTCAAGAGTTTAGCAAACCAAAGGCAGCAGTAGAAAACAAAAATAGTACTAACATAGAGGGGGGAAATCCAAGAGTCTAGGGAAGGACAATAGTGGCCAGAAAGGCATGAACAGGTCAGACAGTCTTAATTCATCTAAGGTTTGGCTGACTTGATCAAAGATCACTTGAATAAGATTAGACCTCCTAACTATCTCTGATTTACCTTTTCAAATTCTCTACACTTAATTTGATCTACCACTGCTTTGATCTTGAGACTTCACCAATAACTTTTCTGTCTTCCTTTTCATTAAACTTAAGGAAATTATGAAGTTACTCACTTGAAGAATCTTTAAAACTAGAAATATATTTTATACAAGAAACTGAGTCCCTACATAAGCAAAAAGCACTACATAAGCAAAAAGAAAAAAGCCAGAAGTGTCTCTGTGGCTCAATTGGTAGAGCGCTAGCATTGAGCTGAAGAGCTGAGGGACAGTGCCCAGGCTCAGAGTTCAGGCCCCAAGACTGGACCTCCCCCCCACCAAAAAAAGAACCTGAGTCTCTGAGGAGATCTCACTTTTCATGTTTGTGAAATCGTGGTAGGAAACCAAGAGACGGTCTTTTCTACATTTAGGAACAAGCAAAAGCAAAGAGGTTATCTGTAAAAAGTGTGTGGCTTGATATCAGAAACCCATTTTGAACTCATAACCATTGTGACATCACAATCACTTTGTGACATCACATTGTCATTGTGATATCACTAAACCATGTGGCATCAAAAACCTGTCCTGTACTCATAAATTTTGCAACATGCATCCGTTTTGGCATCTTAGGCCCTTTATGAGCTAATATTCTGGTATTAGCCTCATAATATTTCAAATATGACATGTGATATCAAAAATCCACTGTGACATCTTGAACATTATGACATCACACTGCCAGATATCATGACCATTGTGTTACATTATGAAAATAGAAACCAGTTAGGACTTGAGAACATTTGAGACAACACATACCGTTGGAGACACCACAGTACCTTTGTGAACACATATACTCATTGTGAATTAAAGAAAATTGAGACCCATCATGCCATTGTGACAACACCAACCCTTTGTGTCATTACAATCCTATTATGACCAGTATGGCCTCACCAATTAATTGTGACATCAAATCGTTATTATAACATGATATTTTGACATCACACTGCCATTGTGATATCACTGTTCAGTTGTCTTTTTACATAGTTTGACCTCATAATACATATACAATGGAATTCTATACCTCCATCAGAAAGAATGACTCGGCCCCATTTGTTATGAAATGGAAAGGCTTGGAATAATTTATATTAAGGGATGTAAGACAGGCCCAAATAAACAGAGATCCCATGGTTTCCGTTATTGCAATTACTAGTATTTGTCTAGAACAAGCAGAAAAGGTACATATGACCACATAAGATGTACATATGACCATATAAGATGATACTAGCAAAGTGAACCCCAAGATAAGGACACAAGTGGTTTTATCTTCCTTGCTATTGTTTTTAATGTATTTATAGTGTGCTGATAGTTTCTTATGAATATTTTACCCCATGGAATATCTACTGTTGTCAATGTTTTTAGTGCCCTGCGTCTTGTATATACATTTTTCTAGTTTGGGGAGGGAAAGGGAAATGACAAAATGCTTAAATGAGGATACAAGTTGACCCATTGTAACAATGATATGTATAAGACACTATGTAGAAAACGAACTTAGGGGAGATGGAAGAGTTGAGGAGGTGGGGAGGGAAGGGATTGTAGGAGAAAAACAAAGGGGGTGGTAACAATGTTCAATAAGAAATATATTCATTAACTTACTCATGTAATAATGATCCCTCTATAGAGTATCTTTACAATAAAAATATATACAATAAAAGAAAATACTAAACAATAATTTATATAATTTCTAACTCTATTAAAATAATATAAAAAAACCATCAACGTGATCTCTCAGGGAAAGGGGGTAGGGGCTGATCATTACTGCCTCTACTACATGGGCTTAGTAAAAGGTCACCTGAAACAGTAGCCAGCACTTCTCACTTCCTCTTACCTGGTAAGATGGGGACTTGCCTGTCCCCTTACTGGCAGTAAGCCTTTCCTTTGTTCTTCCAAAAAAATGAGATTCCACCTCACCCCTGTTAGAATGGCTACAATCAAGAAATCTGGTGGCTGGGAAGGTGGCTCAGTGGTAGAGTGTTTGCCTTGCATGCATGAGGCCCTGAGTTCAATTCCTCAGCACCACATAAGCACAAAAAGTTGGAAGTGGTTCTGTGGTTCAAATGGTAGAGCGCTAGCCTTCAGCTGAAGACCTGAGGGACAGCACCCAGTCCAATAGTTCAGGCCACATGACCAACAAAATAAAAAAAAAATCTAATAATAACAGATGCTGTTGGGAATGTGTCCAAAAGGGAACTGTACTTCTTTGTTGCTGGGAGTGGAAACTTCATACTGGAAAGCAGTAAGAAGATCCCTCAACAGATCCACATAGAGCTCCCCTTTGACCCAGCATCCCACTTTTGAGCATTTACCCAAAGAATCAGAAACAAGGCCATAAGAAATCTACCAACACAACTATGTTTTATCGCAGCATTAATCACCATAGTTAATATATACAACCAACCCAGTTGCCCCTCTATAGATGAATTATTAAAGAAAATGTCACAAAGCTACAATTATATCTGTATTTTGACATCACATTGTCATTGTGATATCCTAGAAACATTGTGAATGCTTATTCTGTAATTCCATTCTGTCTCAAATGTGGCATGTTGGTTGATGTCAGAAACGCATTGTGACCCCATTAGCTTTGTGACATCACAATCCCTTTGTAATATCACATTGTTATTGTGATATCATTAACCCACTCTGACATCACAAATTGGTCCTGTCCTCATAATTTTTGTGTCATGCATTCATTGTGGTATCAGGAATTTTGTGAACTCATAATCTGTGTTTGACCTCATGATACTTCAAGTATGAAATGTGATATCAGAAATCAACAGTGACCTCAGACCACAGAGACATCACACTGCCAGATATCCTGACATTGTATCACATTGTGACATCACAAACCTTTTAGGACGTCACATTTGTCACAACATATGCCTTTGGAGACATCACAGTCCCTTTGTGAACTCATATACTCAATCTGAGTTAAAGACAATTGATATCCCGAATGTAATTGTGATATTTCCAGAAAATTGTGATATACACCTATTTTAACCTCATCAATATTATGGCACCATCAACTAAATGTGACATCAAAACATTATTATGTCTTGATATAGTGACATCACATTGTATTGTAATACCACTGTCCTATCTTTTTCCAAAAACGTATAATAGGACCTCATAACCTGAAGCGCCTACAGTGTGTACTCATTGTGAACTAGTAGCAATTGAATTTTGACATGTGAGTGTGATATTATAATCGTTGTGACATCACAAACCAAAAGTAACCTCATCACCATTGTGACATAACAAACCAATTGGGACATGACATTGCCATTGTGACATCACAATCACATTGTGAAATGACAAATCTATTATGACTTGTTAGCATCTTTAAAAAAAATAAACACATGGTCTTTGTGATATCCCACTTCCTTTGTGTACCCGTATCCTCATTGTGAACTAACAGTTGAGATGTGCACATGAAAATGTAACATCACACACCCCTTGGGACATCAGGTCAATTGTCATCCCATTGTCTTTATGACACAAGCTCATTGTGACATCACCAATCTACAATGACATCATAGCCATTTGACATCACTTTGTCATTGTGATGTCCTAGACACATTGTGAATTCCTATTCTGTGACTTCAATCTATTTCAAAAGTGGCATGAATTTTGACATCAGAAACCCATTGTCACTTCATATCCAGTGTGACATCACATTGCCATTGTGATAACACTAATCCACTGTGACATCACAAATCTATCCTGTTCTCATATATTTTTGACCTGCTGCTGCCATTGTTATATCTTAAACCTCTGTTAGCTCATAATCAGTTTTTTGACCTCATTATATGTCAAGTATGACATGATATCAGAAACTGTGACATCATGACCATTGTGACATCACACTGCTAGGTTTCATGAGTATAGTGTCACATGGTGACATCCCACACCTGTAAGGACTTCATCACTTTTATGAAAGCACATGCCTTTGGAGACTTCAAAGTCTCTTTTTGAACTCATATACTCATTGTGAATTAATGTAAATGAGGTCTGCCATTCCATTGTGACATCACCAACTGATTGTGATTTCACAAACATTGTTACACCACCAGTATGGCATAACCAATTGTGATATCAAAACATTATTATGGCATGATATTGTGACATCACATTGCCATTGTGATATCGCTGTCCCATTGGGTTTTCACAAACCAATTATGACTTCACAATAATTTAGAAAATGTATTGCCTTTGGGATTTCAAGATTTAGCTGTGTACTCCTATCCTCATTGTGAACTACTAGCATTTGAATTTGGGTGTGATTGGGATATTACAAACCCATTGTGACATCAATAATCCATTGTGACTTCACAAGCACTGTGGAATCACAAACCCATTGTGATATCACGTTGCCATTGTTATATCACTAAAGTACTGTGACATCACAAACCTGTTAGGACTGCAGAATATTTGTGACAACACATGCCTTTGGAGATATCACAGTTCCCTTGTGATTTCATATACTCATTAAAACAATGAAAATTGAGATCCGGCATGCCATAGTGACATCACCAACCCATTGTGACATCACAAAACCATTGTAACTTCATCACCAGTATGGCATCACCACCCAATTGTGACATCAAAACATTGTTAAGCCATGATATTTTGACATCACATTGCCATTGTGATATCACTGTCCCATTGAGTTTTCACAATTTGATTATGACCTCATAACATTTTAGAAAATTCATGACCTTTGGGATTTCAAGTTCCTCATTAACGCCTATCCTCATAGTGAAATAGTAGCAATTGATATTGGACATATTGTGATATTAAAAACTCTTTTTGATATCACAAACCCAAGTTACCTCATTACCTCTGTGACATCAAAAAACATTGTGACATCACATTGCTAATGTGACATCATGATTACATTGTGACAAGCCAAACTTATTTTGACCTCTTAACACCTTTGAAAAAGCACATGGCGTTTGTAACATCACAATTGCTTTGTGTACCCATATCATCATGAACTCAGGACAATTGAGAACAGACATGCCATTGTAACATCACAAACCCTCTATGACATTATCACCAGTATGACATGACACTGTCATTATGACACCATCAGCTCATTGTAATATCACCAAACTACAATTACATCATAGCATTATAACATCAGATTGACATTGTGATGCCATAGATACATTGGCAGTGCCTATTCTGTGATTTCATTCTAATTCAAATGTGGCATGTGTGTTGATAGCGGAAACCTGTGACCTCATAACCTTTGTCATCATCAAAATCCCTTTGTGACATCATATTGCCATGGTGATATCACTAACCCACTTTGAGATCACCAACCTGTCTTGCCTCTGTAATTTTTTGCCATGCAGCCATTGTTATATCTGTGGCTCTTTGTGAGCTCATAATCTTTTTGTGATTTCAAAATATTTCAGGTGTGATGTGATATTACAAATCCACTGTGACATCATGACCACTGTGATATGATACTGCCAGACATGACTATTGTGTCACATTGTGAAATCTAATACCGCTTAGGAATTAAGAACATTTGTGACAACACATGATGTTGTAGATATCACTGTCCTTTTGTGATCTCATATATTCATTGTGAGTTAATGACAATTGTGATTTGGCATGCCATTGTGGCATTACCAACCCATTGTGACATCACAAAACTATTACCTCATCACTATTATTGAATCACCAAATAACTGTGACAAAAACATTATTATGATATGATAGTGTAACATCACATTGCCATTGTGATATAGTTGTCCCATTGTGTTTTAAAAAACCTCGTATGACCTCATAACATTTTACAAAACTCAAGGGATTTGGAGCTTCAAGCTCCTTTGTGAACTTGTATCCTCATTTTGAACTAGAAGCAATTGAAATTGCAATGTTATTGTGAAACTAGAAACTAGTTGTGACATCACAATCCCATTCTGACTTCATCGACACTGTGACAGTCCAAAATTATTATGACATCTTAGCACCTTTGAAAAAATGGCCTTTGTGACATCACAGTTCCTTTCCTTTCTATACACATATCCTCATTGTGAACTAATGACAATTGAGATCAGAGATGCAATTGTAACACCACATACCCTTTGGGAAATCATCACCAGTGGTTCAACCCTTCATTGTGGTTTCAGAAAATATAATGACATCATAGCATTAAGACATCACATTGTCATTGTGACATCATAGACATGTCATGATCATTGATGTCACAATTAGTTGGTGATGCCATCACAATAGGTTTGTGCTGTCCCAATGGTTTGGTGAGTCACAATGGCATTCTTGATCTGAAATTGTTTTGTGATGTCACAGTGGTGATGAGGTCACAATGGGTTTCTGATGTCATAATGAATTGTAATATCACAATATGTCCAATTTTAATTGCTAGTAGTTTACAGTTAGAATACACATTCACAGAAGGAGCTTGAAGTCCCAAACAGCAAGAATTTTCTAAAATGTTATAAGCTCATACTAGATTTTTGAAAACACAATGGGACAGTGATATCATGATGGCATAGTGATGTCACAATATCATTTCAAAATAATGTTTGATGTCACAATTAGTTGAGAATGCCACACTAGTGTTAATGTCACAATACTTTTGTGTTGTCTCAGTGGGTTGGTGATGTCAAAATGGAATGCTGGAACTCAATTCTCATTTGTTCAAAATGAGTATATGAGTTCACACAGGGACTGTGATGTCTCCAAAGTTATTTGCTGTCACAACAGTGATGAAGTACTAAGAGGTTGGTGGTGTCACAATGTGACATTATGGTCATGACATCTGGCAGTATGGTGACACAATGGTCATGTCACAGTGGATTTCTGATATCACATGTCATACCTTAAAAATTATGAGGTCGAAAACAATTTATGTGCTCACAAAGTGCCTCAGATATCAAAATGGTAACATGTTACAAATTTATGAGGACAAAACATTTTTGTGAAGTCACAGTATGTTAGTAATATCATAATGGCAATGTGACATGACAAATGGATTGTGATGTCACAATGGCTATGAGATCACAATAGGTTTCTGATATGAACCCATAGGACATATTTGAAATATAAATAAATCCCAGAATAGGCATTCACAGTTTGTATATGATGCCACAATGACAATGTAATGTCATAATGCTATGATGTCATTGTCATATTGTGATGTCAAATTGAGCTTATGGTGTCATAATGACAATGATATGTCACACTGGAGAGTTTGTGATGTCACAATGTTATGTCTGGTCTCAATTGCCATTAGTTCACAATGAGGATATGGGTAGACAAAGGGACTGTGATGTTACAAAGCTCATATGTATTTTCAAAGTTTCTAAGAGGTCACAATATGTTTGAGATGTTACAATGTGATTGTGGTGTCACAATGGTAATGTGATTTCACAATTTTTTTTGATGTCACAGTGATGATGAGGTTGCAATGGGTTTGCGATGTCATGAGTTTGTAATCTCAAAATAACACCTCTAATTTCAATTGCTATTAGTTCACAATGGAGATACCGTAATAACCAGCAGGGCCCCAATTATCCACTGGCCCAGTTAATCATCATGGCCCCCTGGCCTGGTCAAACTGAAGAGGGAGGAACATGCTAAGATGAAAGGAATAAGCAAAAACAGTGGTAACAAGTTTGCAAATGTGCAGACTGAACTTGTGAAA
Source organism: Dipodomys merriami (assembly GCF_024711535.1). NCBI lineage: Eukaryota > Metazoa > Chordata > Mammalia > Rodentia > Heteromyidae > Dipodomys > Dipodomys merriami. Next base: position 86,013 of record NW_027202679.1, read on the forward strand.
AATGGTTACAGGCTCAAGCCTTCTGACTGCTTATATCTGGTTATGTCACCTGGTAAATTGCCCTAGGCCACTGCCTCAAACTATCTTGAAAACTAGTGGAGCCTCAGCCTGACAAGCATATGTAATATATGTAGAAAGTTGCCAGCATGTAAATGCTGAGGCATTTACATGGAGAGGGTGTATATGTGAAGAACCTCACTTGGTAAATTTGGGGAAGTGGACTTCACAGAAGGAAAACCTGGAAAGTATGGTTATTGGTATCTCTGACTACTAGTGGTCACTTTTTCAGGCAGGGTTAAGGCATTCCCCCCAAAAAATGAAACTGCTAAGGTAACACCTAAAAATTACAGCATGAAAGAATTCCTAGCTTTGGCTTACCCTTAGCAGTGGGGACTGACCAATGGCCTGGCCTTCACAGCCCAAGTTACTGAATTATTACCTAAGGCCCTAGGAATAAATGGGAAGTTACATTGTATTTATACACCTCAGAGGTCAGGGCAGGTAGAAAGAATGAATAAGACCGTAAAGGAAACATATTAATTACAGACACTGGCCATGACTGGGTAAGCTTCCTCTCCTTTGCTCTCCTTCAAGCAAGATGCATCCATTATGTTAAAGAACTCCCTTCAAAATAATTTATGATAGACCACCCCCTTTGGTTCCTAAACTTGGGAAAGCAATATTAAGAGAAATGTCTAACCACAAACTTGTCCAGTCCCTACAGGCTTTGCAACATGTTTTTTGAATATATATATATATATATATATATATATATATATATATATATATATAGTAAAAAATGTATGGAATGGTTACACTTACATGAGTAGGGTAACAAGTACATTTTGTAGCAAGCATTGCTACCTCCTCATTTGTTTTCCCCCTACCATCACTTTCCTCCACACCTCCCCAACTCCTCCCACCCCCACCCACCCCACATTGTAAAGGTCATTTTCAACATAGTGTCCTGTACATCTCATCATCACCATGGATGAGCCTGAATCCCCACTGAAGCGTTCTGCAATATCCCTTCTCCCTCCCAAATTATATATATATATATATATATATATATATATGTATATGTATATTACATATAATATATAATATAACATATGTAATATATTGCATATATTGTATGTAATATATGTAACAATGCAATAGGGTTCCCTTTTGTCCACATCCCCTCCAGCATTTGTTATTACTAGATTTCTTGATTATAGTCATTCTAGCTGGGGTGAGTTGGAATCTCAGCATTGTCTTGATGTGCATTTCTTTTATGACTAGAGAGGTTGAGCATTTCTTCATGTGTCTATTAGCCATTCTTATTTCCTTTTCAGAGAATTCTTTCTTTATGTCTGTAGCCCATTTGTTAATCAGGCAGTTGTTTCGTTGAGGATTTGTTGTTGGGGGATTTAGTTTTTTGAGTTATATGTATATTTTAGATATGAGACCCTTGTCTGCTGTATGGCTAGTGAAGATCTTCTCCCAGTCTGTGGGCTTTCTTTTGATCTTGTCAGCTGTGTCCTTTGCCTTGCAGAAGCTCTGCAGTTTCAAGCAATCCCATTTGTCCAATCTTTCTTTGATTTGGTTTGTTTCTGGTTATCTATTTAAAAATGTAAGCCTGTGCCAAGGAGCATTAGGGATTTTCCTATTCCTTGCTGTAATGTTTTCAGGAAGTCTGCCTTTATTTTTTTTTAATTTAAATTTTATTTTATTTTATTTGAGAGCATACTGTACAGAGGGGTTACAATTACATTGGCAGGATAATGCATACATTTCTTACCAAGCATTGCAGCCTCCTCCTTTGTTTACCCTTCACCTCCCTTCCCAGCCTCCCCTCTCCCCCCCACCCAATCATACCCCCCTCCCCCCCCACACCGACATTGTAAAGCTTGCTTTGACATGACATTTTGTAATTCTCCTTGTTGCAACAGGTCCACCTGAATCCTTAAACGACTTGTTTGTCCCCATCTCCTCCACATGTTATACTGACATCAAATAAAGTGAAAGCGGGGGTTACACTGTGGGGGAGGGACATACAAAGCAACAAAGAGATAATCTTATAAATGCGTTAGAAACACATAGTCTGCCTTTGATCCATTTGGAGTTGATTCTGATGCAGAGTGATATACATGGATCTAGTTTTAGTTTTCTACAAGTGTTTAACCAATTTTTCCAGCACTATTTACTGAAAAGGCTATCTTTCTTCACTTCTATTTCTTTAGCTCCCTTGTCAAAGATTAGGTGGCTATAGTCTGTGGGTTCATTTCTTCAGTCCTATTCCATTTGTCCTCAGGTCTGTTCTTGTACCAGTACCTAGCTGTTTGGATTACTGTGGCATCATAGTAGAGTTTGAAATTTGGAACTGATATTCCTCCAGCACTGTTCTACTAAGGATTGTTTTTGCTATTTGGGGTCTTTTAGTATTCCATATAAATTTTTGGTTGCTTCTTGTATTTCACTGAAGATGTGGTTGTAATGTTGAAAGGTATTGCATTGAATTTGTAGATAGCCTTTGGCAGTATAGCCTTTTCACAATCTTCCTAATCCAAGAACATGGGAGGTTTTTCCAATTGCTTAGTTCTCCTTTAATTTCCTTTTTCAGGTTTTTAAAGTTTTCATCATACAGGTCCTTTAACTCTTTTGTTAACTCCTAAGTATTTTATTTTTTGTGGGGCTATTACAAAAGGGGTTGCTTTCCTAATTTCAGCCTCGTTGTTCTCATTATTGGCATACAAGAATGGCATTGATTTCTGAGAGTTACTTATGTACCCTGTTACTTTGCCAAAGATTCCAATCACCTTATGTAACTTGGGAGTGGATTCCATGGGGTTTTAGAAATACAATATCATGTCATCTGCCAAGAGAGAGTTTTACTTTACCCTTCCCTATTTGGATCCCCTTTATGTCTGCATCTTTTCTTACTGCTGTAGCTAGGCATTCTAATACTAGGTTGAAGAGGAGTGGGAGTGTGGACACCTTGTCTTATTCCTGAATTTAGAAGAAATGGCTTTAACTTTTTGCCATTAAGTATAATTCTGGCTATAAGTTTGTTATATACAGCCTTTATTATATTAAGGAATGTTCCATGGATTCCTAGTTTTTCCAGAGCCTTTATCATAAAGGAGTGTTGGATCTTGTGAAATGCTTTTTCTGCATCTATTGAGATAATCATAAGGTTCTTATCCTTTTTCTTGATGTGATGAATTATATTAATCTTTTTGCATATATTGAACTAGCTTTGCATCCCTGAAATGAATCCTGTTTGATCATGGTGTATGATTTACTTGATGAGTTGTTGAAGTCTATTGGCCAATAATTTGTGAAGAAGTTTTGCATCAATAATCATAGAAATGGTTCTATAGTTCTCCTTTGATGAGTCCCTGCCTGGTTTGGGGATGAGGGTTAGGCTGGCTTCATAAAAAGAGTATGGTAATTAATTTTTTGCTTTCAATTTCATTGAAGAGATAGAGGAGTATTAGTGTGAGGTTTTCTTTGAAGGACTTGTAGAATTCAGCTCTAAATCCATCAGGTCCTGGGCTTCTCGTGGGTGGGAGGTCTTTTATTGCTGCTTCTATTTCAATGCTTGGTATGGGTCTGTAAAGTTGGTTTAAATCAGCTTGGTTTAGCTTGGGCATGTCAATATTTGCTAGAAATTTGTCCATATCATTCAGATTCTCAAACTTATTAACAGAAAGGTTTGAGACATATCCCCTTAATATATTCTGAATCTTGGCTGTTTCTGTGGTGATGTTTCCATTCTCATCTCTGAGTTTGTCTGTTTGGGTGTGTTCTCTTTTTTCTCATAAGGTTTTGCTAAGGGTGTGTCAATATTATTAATTTTTTTCAAGGACCCAATCTTTCTTTTGTTAATTTTTTAGTTTTCTCAGAGTCATTCATTTAATTAACAAATAATGTTAATTATTTGTTTCCATCTACTGGATTGGGGGTAGTTTGTTGTTCTTTTTCAAAGAGCTTTAGGTTCCTAATTGAATTGTTGGTTTCAGGTCTTTCCAATTTGTTAATATAGGAACTCAGAGCTATAAACTTGCCTCTGAGTACTGCCTTTGCTGTACCCCAGAGGAGCTAATAGTTTCTGTGTTCATTTTTGTTAAATATCATGAACATTTGAATTTCCTTTCTAATCTCTTCCATGAACTACTGGTGGTTCGACAGGGTGTTTTTCAGCCTCCATGTATTATAGAACTTTCTTTGGTGGCTTTTGGTATTGAGTTCTAATTTTCTTCGCTTGTGGTCTGAGAGATTGCAGGGCATAATTTCAATGTTTCTGAATTTGGACAGATTTGCTTTGTGGCCTAGAATATGGTGTATTTTGGAGAATGTTCCATGTGTTGCTGAGAAGAAGGTGTAATCTGCTGCTGCTGTGTGAAATGTTCAGTAAATGTCTGTTAAGTCTAGTTGCTCTATACAGATTTTGAGATCTTATGTTTCTCTGTTGAGTTTTTGCTGGGTTGATCTATCTAGTGGGGATAGTGGTGTGTTAAAATCTCCAACAATTAATGTTTTGGGGTCTATGTGAGATTTGAGGAAAAGTAGTGTTTCTTGGATAAATTTGGGTGCTCTATTATTTAGTGAGTAGACATTAGAATCGTAATATCCTCCTGAAGGAGAGATCCCTTAATTAGTATGTAGTGATCTTCTTTATCAGTTCTCATTGATTTGAAGTGCATTTTCTGTGATATTAGGATTATAACTCCTGCCTGTTTATGTGGGCCATTTGCCTGATATATTTTATTCCAGCCTTTCAATTTCAGAATATGTTTATTTTTGTGGGCAAAGTGTGTTTCTTGAAGACAGCAGATAGATCTTGCTTTTTTTTGATCCAACTGGACAATCTATGTCGCTTCATTGGAGAGTTAAGACCATTAATATTAAGGTTTAGGATTCAAAGGTGTTTGTTCTTACTTTTTATCCATAGTTAGGTGGAAAGCTGGGCCTTGGCTGTTCTTGTTGTGATTACATATTTCAGGCCATTCTTGCTTTTATGGTGTCTGCTGAGAAGTGAGGTGATTCTGATTGTGTTATCTTTATATGTGATGGTTCTCTTCTCCCTGACAGCTTTAAGTATTTTTCCTTTAGTGGCTATTGAGCCTGTACGGATTATAATGCGGTGGTGGGATGATCTGTTCTGGTGTGGTCTATTTGGGGTTCTAAAAGCTTCTTGTATTTTGAGGGGTCTGTCCTTTTGTATATTTGGGAATTTCTCGCTAGGATTTTGCTGAATATATTTCCTAATCCATTGGCTTCCCTCTCCAGGCCCTCTTTATACCTATTATTCTTAAATTAGGCTTTCTGAATGTATCCTGTATTTCCTGCAGTGATCTGTCATACTTCTTAGTTTTATTATGAATAATTGTGTGCTCTGTCTCTATGGAGTCTAAACTGTCTTCAGCCTCCAATATTCTTTCTTCGGCCTCCTCCATTCTTCTTTGAAGACATTTTACTTCACTTTCTATAACCCTTCTTATTGCTGTTCTTTCTTTTTTTTCAAGCAGTTAAAAATTTATTTTTATTAAATAGTAAGATTTACATATAAACATAAACATTGACACTATACAAAGAAAATACTGAACATATCTCTGTAAAATACTGAACATATCTCTGTTGTTTGGCACTTTATCTTTTTGCATTCAAAAGTCAAATCTTGTCCTAAATGCCATTATAAGTGCCTATGTGTAGATGTATTTTCATTTAACAAGGGCATTCTTCCTCTTGGATAGTATTTATTCTTCTAAAAATTAAAATTTTATCTCTTTGTACTAGATTGTTTGCCTAGACATGCTAATCTTGACAGAAATGATTTATAATTTTGAAAATATAACTAAATTTCACAGAGCCCTTGAGGAAGCTTACAGGAGTTTGTATTAGAGAAATGGTGGTTGCATTTTAAAGGGGAAAAATGCTCAAAAGCAGACAATTCAGATATTAATTAACTGCATAATCTGAATTACAATATTAAGTCACAGATCAAGGAAATTTTTATATCTCGAATTATTGATTCTTCATAACAACCAAATAATTGGCATAATTCAAATTATTCCCTAATTATTTGTGCAACTGAGAAGAGAAAATAGATTTTGAACTTTGCCAAGCTCAACCAGGTATTATATACTATTGCTGGGAAACTCAGCCAAATTCCTGAGTGTTCACCACAAATTTCTGTTTTCTCCTTTCTGTAATAGTATAGTTTTTCAGCAACCTGAATAGATTTAGCAGGGTTTTTTTTTTGTTTACTTGTTTGTTTTTGTCAGGTGGGGCCCGAACTCTGGTCGAGGATGCTGTCCCTCAATCCTTCATCTCAAGGCTAGCACTCTACCATTTGAGCCACAGTGTCACTTCTGGCTTATTCTGCTTATGTGGTGCTGAGGATTTGAACCCAGGGCCTCATGCATGCGAGGCAAGCACTCTACCACTGAGACATTTTTTTCAGCCCTGCAGGAAAATAATTTTGCAAATCAGTGCACTTAAATTTATTTTCTGTGTCTGCTGTACTTAGATGATAATTGTCATCAAGAGAGATACATAAAAATGTGCAGTTCCTGGGCAGGGGTGGTTCATAACCAGTTCTAGATGTACTGGAGGTTGAGATCTGAAGATCCCAATTGGAAGCCAGCACAGAGAAGACAAATCCTAGAGACCCTTATTCCAATCAAACACCAAAGTAAAGTGCTCAAATGGCAGAGTTGTAAATTAAGGAAAAAAAAACTGGGAGAAAATGAGGAAAGAGGTGACACTGTTCAAAAAGAAATATACTCATTACTGACTTATGTGATTGTCATCCCTCTGTACAACAATAAAAATAACCACTCTAAATATAGCAGAAGGAAATGATGAGTAAGAATGTGAGGCTCTGATTTCAGCCCTTGGCACTGGCTCACAAACACGTGTACGCTTGCAAAAAGTTGCAGCTCCACAGTTCTTAGTATATTACCATAATTATGAACTCCTAGAGCAAGTAGCTCAGATGTTAGTCCTATCCTACACAAGTTCATGCCATTTATATTCTGAATTTTCTTAATATTGCTTGTCTATCCATCCCTTCTGAGTATAACTGCTATCATGTAGAGAGGCAGAATGTCTTCTTTTTGATTGTAATTTACTGAACATATAAACCTACAATTATCTGTTCTCAGTGATTTTAGATTTTTGTAGTTTATTTTTTACATTTAAATTCAATTTTGAATTAGCATGTATTAATTCTATGAGAGGTTCTATTGTTATAATTTTCTAAATGTGCAAACATGGTTTGAAATAACTTACCTTCTCTCTTATATCCCTTGTCTTCCTTTTTTTAATGTTTACCTAATTGTCTTTTTGTTTATTTTTTTTATTGTGAAAATACTGTACAGAGGGGTACAATTACATGGGCAAGATAGTGAGTACATTTCTTATCAAGAATTGTAGCCTCCTCCTTTGTTTACCCATCCCATCCCTTCCCATCCTTTCCCCCCACACCCAATCCTCCCCCCCCCCAAGTTGTAAAGTTCATTTTTGACATGACAACTTATACTTCTCATTGTTGCAACAGGTCCACCTGTATCCTTATTTAAACGACTGGTTTTCCCCTTCCCCTCCACAAATTATACCGGCATCAAATACAGTGAAATGAGGGGTTATACAGTGGGGGAGGGATATACAAAGCAACAAAGAAGTAATCTTATAATTGTGTTAGAAAGAAATGCATGAAATAAAAAAAACATTTAAATTACATACCTTAGGGTTCATTTTCCTAACATCACCTTATCTGACCTTTTCTGCTTGACTCAGACATATACTAGATATTGCAAATAAGGGAAATCATGGGATCTATGTTTCTTTGGGCTTGGCTTACTTCACTTAATATAATTTTTTCCAAGTTTTTCCATTTCCTAACAAATGGGGCAATGTCATCCTTTCTGATGGAGGCATAGAATTCCATTGTGCATATATAACACATTTTCTTGATACATTCATCTACTGAGGGGCATCTGGGTTGGTTCCATATCTTAGCTATAGTAAATAATGCTGCAATAAACATAGTTGTGCTGGTAGCTTAAGTGTGGTCTTGTTTGTAAACATTTGTGTAAATGCCCAAAAGTGGGATTGCTGGGTCATAGGGGAGCTCTATGTGGAGTCTTTTGAGGAACCTCCATACTACTTTCCAAAGTGGTTCAACAAGTTTACACTCCCACCAACAATGAAGTAAAGTACACTTCTGTCCACATCCCCTCCAGCATCTGTTGTTATTAGAGTTCTTGATTTTTTCCATTCTAACTGGGGTGAGGTGGTATCTCAATGTTGTTTTTATTTGCATTTCTTTTATGGCTAGGGAGGTTGAGCATTTCTTCATGTGTCTATTGGCCATCCTTTCTTCTTCAGAGAAGTTTATCTTTAAGTCATTAGCCCACTTATTTATTGGGCAGTTTTTTTCTTTGCAGATTTGTTGTTGGGGGATTTAATTTTTTGAGTTCCAAGTATATTTTAGATATGAGACCCTTGTCCATTGTATGACTAGTGAAGATCTTCTCCCAATCCGTGGGCTTTCTATTGATCTTGCTAGCTATGTCCTTTGCCATGCAGAAGCTCTGCAATCTCATGCTATCCCATTTGTCCAACCTTTCTTTGATTTGCTGTGTTTCTGAGTCTCTTTAAGAAAATTTTGGCCTGTGCCAAGGAGACCTAGGGTTTCTCCTGTTCCATCCTGTAATGTTTTCAGGGTGTCTGCTTTGACTTGGAAGTCTTTGATCCATTTGGAGTTGATTCTGGTGCAGGGTGATATATAAGGATCTAGCTTTAGTTTTCTACAAGTAGTTAACCAATTTTGCCAGCACCATTTACTGAAGAGGCTGTCTTTCTTCCATTCTATTTTTTTAGCTCTCTTATCGAAGATTAGATGGCTATAGGTCTGCAAGTTCATTTCTGGGATTTCAATTCTATTCCATTGGTTCTGTGGTCTGTTCTTGTGCCAGTACCAAGCTGTTTTGATTACTATGGCTTTATATTAGAGTTTGAAATTTGGTATTGATATTCCTCCAGCAGTGTTCTTTCCATTGAGGAGTGTTTTTGCTATTCGTGGTCTTTTATTGTTCCATATGAATTTTTGATTGTCTCTTCTATTTCCTTGAAGAATGAGGGTGGAATTTTGATAGGTTTCACATTGAATTTGTAGCTAGCCTTGGGAAGTATTGCCATTTTCACGATGTTAATCTTTCCAATCCAGGAGCATGGGAGGTTTTGCCATTTTCTAAGTTCTGTTTTGATTTCCTTTTTCAAGTTTTTAAAGTTTTCATCATAGAGGTCCTTCACTTCTTGGTTAAGTTAATTTCTAGGTATTTTATTTTTTGTGGAACTATTACAAATGGAGTTGCTTTCCTAATTTCAGCCACACTTTTCTCATTGTTGGCATACAGAAAAGCCATTGATTTGGGGGGGGGTTAATTTTCTACCCTGCTATTTTGCCAAAGTTTTGAATCAGCTTGAGTAATTTGGGAGTGGAGTCTATGGGATTCTTTAAATACAAGATCATGTCATCTACAAAGAGGGAGAGTTTTATTTCTTCTTTCACTATTTGGATTCCCTTTATGTTTGCATCTTGTCTTATTGCTGTAGCTAGGCATTCTAATACTAGATTGAAGAGAAGTGGAGGGAGTGGACATCCTTTTCTTGTTCCTGAGTTAAGAAGGAATGGCTTTAGTTTTTCGCCATTAAATACAATTTTTTCCCTTCTCCTTCACAAATTATACCATCAAATACAGTGAAAGCAGGGGTTATACCTTGGGCAAGGGACACACAAAGCAACAAAGAAATCATCTTATAAATATGTTAGAAACAATTGCATGAAAGCAAAAACATTTGAATCCTTATCTTGGGGTTCATTTCACCTAACATTAATTTATCTGACCTTTACTGCTTGTCTCAGACATATACTAGTTATTGCAAATAAGGGAACTCATGGAACCTATGTTTTTGGGGGCCTGGCTTTCTTCACTTAATATAATTTTTTTTCCAAGTCTTTTCTGACACAGCACAACACCAGCTACAGACCTCTTGAGTAACCCAACTGGGACCAATCTCTGGGGGTAGCAATTCCATGTGGGACCCCAAAGCCCTCTGACCCAAATCCACTTCCAAAAAGAAGGGATCATACCAGAACAGAACACGGACATAAGCTTTGTTCCTAAGGCTGGTCTGGCTACCTGGAAAAGTCTGGGACACTGTTGCAGGCCTATGATAGCAGTCTACAAACCTGAAACCCCCAAAACTCCCTGCCACCAAGCCTGAGAGTGGAACTCTAGATAGCAAGCACCTTCTCCCATGAAAAGGCCATCTACTTCCAAACAAGCCACAAGGAAAGTTGACTACAGCAAGACATCCAAGGTTCTATCAAGAATCTGCTCTGAGGACTATGGGGAGACTAAAGCTCCCCTAAAGAACTCCCAAAAAAACAATTCTTTAGTTTTTATTCTCGTTTTTGTTGATTTGTTAGTTTTTATGTCTGATCGTTTGTTGTTTGTTTTTATTTCTACATGCTATTTAAGTGTGTTATTTAAGTGTATTGTGATTTAGGATTTGCTATTCCACTTAAAGCTTCTATTTTTCATTATTATTTGGTTTCTTCTTCCACTTTCTGATCTGCTAATTTGTCAGATTTTCTTCTTTATTTTCCTCTAATTCTCCCTTTCTCCTCTCCCTCCACATTATACTACTACTCCATCAGAGCTACCCTGCCTAGTTCTGTACACAAAGGCCTCCTTCTTCGTTTGTAAATAATTATTACAGGAGTTAACTTAGATTAAGTGACTCTCTAATAATATTTGAAAAATCTTTCTCTAATCTCAGCAAGTTTCCAAATACACTTCTTTTTCTCACCTTCATCTCAATCTGTAAGCTTCTCCCTACATAACCTTTCTTCAAATCCTTTTCCACCTCTTACACTTGGTAACAAGGTCTTTATTCTCATCTTACTACATATGCCCCTCCCCCAAGCTGTTCTTTTCCCTCTACTATCATTTTACCCAAGTTCTCTTCGGGGCTGGGAAGGGATGGGAAGGGGAAACAAAGGAGGAGGCTACAATGCTTGATTAGAAATGTACTCATTCATTATCTTGACCATCTAATTGTAATCCCTCTGTACAGTATTTTCACAATAAAAAATAAGTTTAAAATAAAAAAAACAAATTGTTTAAATAAGGATACAGCTGGACCCAATGCAACAATGAGATGTACAAATCTTTATGTCGAAAAATGAACTTTACAACTGTGATGAGGTGGAGGGGGGTGGGTAGGTAGGGGGACAGAGTAAGGGGGAGATGTGAAGGGATGGGAAGGGAAAACAAAAGAGTAGACAACAATGCTTGGTAAGAAATGTACTCATTATCTTGCCCATGTAATTGTAACCTCCTGTATGGTATTTTCACAATTAAAAAAAGAGAGTACTAAAAAAGAAAAACAGATGGAGTTGGCAGGTTCTCAGTCAGAAGGTCTGGGTGTTGGCAGGTCCAGGTGGGGGGTTGTCTCTGCTGAATCTCAAGGGTCTCCTCTGTGGTAGCGTGGCAAGTCCTGGTGTGGCAGGACTGAGTGGAGGTTGGTGCAGTAGGCTGTTTTGGGGTGTGGGGGGTAGTGCTGATGTGCAGCAGAGGCAGTGGGAGGTGGTGGGCAGTGGTGGGCAGCCTTGGGGGTGGCTGCTAGGTCTGTCAGCAGAGATGGCAGCAGCAGCTTTGTGGTGCAGCAGCTGTGAGAGCCTGGGGTCTGTGCAGGGTGGCAGCAGGGAGGGAGCAGGTCCCAGCAGAGTGCCTAGTTGGCAGTGCAGTGCAGTTGGCCCATAGAGCATAGAACAATGGATTGGCTGTGACTGTGGTTTCCTGGGGTCCTTGTGTCAGGTTGGCAGGGGCACATGAGTATCCTGTCAGCACTGCAGGCACGGGCTGACTTTGGGGGTTTACCGGGTTGTGCCAATTTCTGGCAACTGTAATGGCAATATCGCTGAGTTCGCTCCTTCCCTGTACTCACCCTGGGGGTAGGGATTCCAGTTTGTGGGGGGTGTTTGCTGACTTGGAGATCTTCACCAGATTCCCTCCTAACTTTGTGTGGGTCTCTCTATTTTTTCTGTGAAAATATTTGTAAGCAAGTTTAGATGGGGAGAGAGATAGTGGTATGGAATAAATTTCTAGGAAGAAGTAATTCTGCAAAGGGCATGTTCAGGGAAGTGAACAACTTAAGAAAATTAGAGATTTGTGACAGTTTCTCAGCAATTGCAGGCTGTGAATTAAATGGCCCAGAAAGGTAAGTGTGCTTACATAAGCTATATGCCAAGCTACTTTGAACAATGACTGGTTTGGTTTGCCACCAGAGTGTTCCTGCAGGAGTAAGAGTACTGGCTTATTTCAGATTGCTCAGCCTCAGGTCAGCCATGCTAGGCTCCTTGCCATCAGTATACCAGTTTCATTGTGTGCCATAAGAAAAACACTTTATTTGATGCTTATCATGATCAGGACAATTGTGAGGGCCATAAGGTTTCAGACTATGACAATAAATGTATTTTTTCTTTCATTCTTTCATTCATTTTTGATGTTTCAGTATTATTCTGCCATAGGTCTTGCTGTGCCAGCCACAGTTGAGTCATACCTCCAGGCTTCCTACCAACACCTGAATGAAAGTATTACAGGTGTGTATCCATCTGTTTATTTCAATGAGATCTTCTATGTTGTATGGTTTCCAACCTTGAATTGATTATTCAAACAAATCACCAAGACTGTATAATAAAAGAAAAAAAAATTCTTTGGATGCTTGTATATGAGAGCAACAGTCAGCAGCTATGTAAAAGAGCCTTGTGTCCTGAGAAGGGTTGCATAGTGTTTATGCCTTTTAAGTTATGCCTGTGTGTCCCTGTTTGTATGTCCTGAGGTTTGAAATGAGGTCCAAGGTGCTGTCCTGAACTTTCTTTTCAAGACTAGTTCTCCATCACTATAATCTTGCATTTGAAAATTAATGTTTGTTTGTCATGGAGCTTGAACTCTGGGTCGACATTGTCCCTCAGTTCTTCAGCTCAAAATTAGCATTCTGTCCCTTGAGCCACAGCACCTGTTTTCGGGTGGTTTAATGGAGATAAGAGTCTCATGGACTTTCCTGCACAGACTGGCTTTGAACCATGATCCTCTGTTCTCAGCCTTCTGAGTAGCTAGTATTACAGGCTTGAGCCACTGGCATCCAGCTGGAAATTACTGGGTTTTTTAAACATAGCAAATATTACTGACAAATAAACAATTGTGGCCTCATCAGAAAGAAGCCCCTTTGCCTTCCACCATTGTCCCATTCCTATAATCTTACCTCAGAAGGATGAGAACTGGAGAATCATGGTTTGAAGAAACTCCTAAAACCAAGTCCACAAAACTCTATCTGTAGTTAACTAATCAAAGTACAGAATGGAGGCCTGATTCATTTGGAAGAGTGTCAGCTGTGAGCAAGCAAACATGAGTTCATGTTCTTAGTTTAAGTGATTGCAAAATATGTAGATGACATCCAGGCAGACAGTCAAATAAGTAGAAGATGATAGATCACACTTTCTTGTTGCAAGTTGATCCCACAAGGTAAAACAGCTCATAATACTGGATAAAATATAACTTTTAAATTATGAATTAGATTTGAAATGATACCCAACACATACAATTCTTGCAGCTCCAAAAATAGCTCTTTGCACCCCTACAAATACCAGTTTTGGAAATCAGAGCCTTGCACTTTCTTGCCTTTGAATTCTCACCTAGCCGAGCTATATATATATATATATATATATATATATATATATATATATATATATATATATATATATCCAATCATCTTCAGACCAGATATAACTCTCATTCCATGAGATTCAATTCCCTTGTCTTCCAAAAATTTCAGCATTTTCATTGTTCTGTTTCCATACATGAAAATAAGTTACATCAAGACTTAAAACCTTTAGCTTTGGGATAAACCACTTGGGTTAGCTGGTGGCATACTCATCATTAGACATTTCCAGTCCTGAGAATGGTGGTTACATCTATTGGGAAAGCAGAGGAGGAGCACTGGAGGGCTGCTTAAGCATCTTGAAGACCAAAGAGTACCAGATGGTTAGAGGAAGCCTTGGTTCTCCATCAGGTACCAGAAGAGGGGTGCAGAAAAGTTCTGGTAACTGTTGATTTTGCTATTAGCTTTCACAGAAACAGTACTCCAATTTTGAGTCAGGTGACCACCTACAAATACACCATTGGTGTATTTTCCAGGCATGAAATATAAATCCAGCAAAGCATGAAATCCCTTGCAATGACTAATTTAACAAGAGCCCATGACTTTTTGAGAAGATTGGACCTGGGGCCTAAACCCAGGATATAGAGTGAAGGGAACGGAAAGGCACTGGGCAGAGCAGAGTGCCTGTGGCATCCCAAAATGGTTGATTAGAGTAACAGCAATTATTGTGCACTTCAGTCTAGTCTACATAGGTGGGTTTCAATACTGTAGTTGGATCCACTTACAACGAATGGGACAATGGTTGGAGGCAAAGGGGCTTCTTCCCAATGGGGCCACATTTCTTCATTATATTTGTCAAAAATAGTTTTGCCATTTTTTTAAAGCAGTAATTTTCAGCTGGGTGCTAGTGGCTCATGCCTGTAATCCTAGCTACTCAGGAGGCTGAGAACTGAGGATCATGGTTCAAAGCCAGTCTGGGCAGGAAAGACCATGAGATTTTTAAGACTTTTTAATGTATCTAATCAAGTCTATTTCCTATTTAACCCTGACAAAAGCAATGTGAAATGTGTAAAAAATATCAGGTTCAAACAAAAATCAATCCAGCAAGGTACATTTGCAGTATGAAAAGTTAAAAGAAAAGTAGTGCCTTGTAGTAAAGATTCTTACTCAACAATTTCAAATGTCTCAGTGTCTGTGTATAAAGAGATTATGGCAAGGCACCAGTGGCTCATGTCTTTAATCTTAACTATGAAGGAGGCTATGATCAGATGAATTAGATTCAGTCAGCCTCGAAAGGAAAATCTGAGAATCTTTTCTACAGTTAACCAGCAAAAAGCCAGAAATGGAGATGTGGCTCAAGTGGGTACAGTGCCAATCTTGAGGGAAAAAGCCAATAGATAACCTTAGGCCTTGTGTTTTTGCATTTGAGTCTCTGTACACACACACACACACACACACACACACACACACACACACACACACACACACACACACACAGATTATGGAAAGTTTGCCAGTTTGTAAAATGTGAAAGAAAAATTATTTTCAGAAATTTGCATGTTTTCAAGATGACTTACTTTCCTCTTGATGAAAGCAACAGCAATATGATTATGAGCATTTTAAATGTCTCTGGATTTAGTTAGCATAGTCCTTTAATAGTTCAGGAGTTTATCGCTAGGCTTAATATAAGAACTCCTGTCTTTATAGAGTTAAAATAATTTTCTTTATATCATCAAGTGAGCTGGACATTACAAACAATTCTGTAACATTTTAATAGGTTTTCTTTTGCATTTTGTAAACTGAATATGTCTTTTCATTTGGGTGACTCATGAGAAAGAATAAAGCAACCAACCATTGTTTTTTAAGTCTTGCTGATTGCTGTCCCAAAGTATTGGAGGTGGTGCCTCTTTGAATTTGTTTCTTTCAATATTGAACTCGGACATAGCTAAGCATTTCCCATCTCTCTTCTAAAACTTACCTTAAGACTCACCTTTGAAAATTAATTAACTTTAAGATTTCTTGCCATTTAAGTTGCAGACTTTGATTCTGCAAATCTCAGGTGTCAGCTCTTGCAGTGTCATGTAGTTCTTGTGAGACTGTTTATTTTCCTGGTGTGTATAATTTGTTAGATGTACTCAGCTTACAGTCCCATTATAAGTTTCAAATACATAGAAAATACACCTGATTTTAATATTCTGATAAAACATTTAGCTCCTTCATGTACAAGTTCTATATCCATGAATTCAACTCACTTTGGATCACATATATTTAAGAGAGTGATTTGATCTGTCAGGAAACTGTACATGCATTTCTTTTTCTCAGGGTTTCCTAAATAACAAAAATACTACTTGTGAAGCATTTATATAATATGGAGCATTGTAACTTCTTTAGATATGGGAGGATATGGGTGGGTTCTGACTTGATCATCTGTGTATTTTGGCACTTTTAAAATATAAAAAAGAAAGGAAGAGTGGGGTGGAAGGAGGGAGGCCCATCTTGGCGCCAGTTACTAGATACAAGGTCAACCAAAGGAGATCACCTGCTTTCTTGAGGTGGGCTAGGTCTGTAGGGTTTGTCCATTACACAATGGAGGCCTCTCTGCTTCAGAACTCCAGGAATTCCATTGGATGGCCACCAGGAAGCAGGAAGTATAGGTTCCTCGGGGCATTCCACTTAGGCTGTGCTGAATAATCCTGTCCAATTCAGGAAGAATCACAAAATGAGTGTGTTGTGTTCAAATAATTTTGGGAAGTGTCGGGTTAAACAGAAGTAAATGCTTCCTCAATGTCAAACACTTCAAAATGTTAACATGCTGATTTTTGTCATAAAGCTAAAACCTAACCTCTTTGCCAGGCAGAGGCTTCAAAGCTATACATGCCCATTGGTGGTTTGCCAGGAGGAACTTGACTGCCCTCTAGCTTTGCTGCTGAGAATTACCCATACAGGAATTACCTTTCATACAGAAATTACCTGTATGAAAGGGAATAGCCAGAGGGCAAGGGGGTGGGGATGGCGGCGTGGGAAAAAAGTCCAGTCTTTATTCTTTTCCTGGGCATGTGGTCAAGCCTGACACTTGCTCCAGTTCCAGAGCAGGTTTGAATGCAAGAATCACTACCTAATTCCTGAGAAGTAGGAGTTGGTGGGAGGAGAAACATAGTGGGAAAGAGTGTCATATTTAGTCTACACCTTGATTTATACCTGCATTAAACACCAGCTGCATCCCTTACAGCTGCACCCTTCTTTCCACTCCTTTGTTTAGATTGGCATTGGTTGACAAGGTGGTATAGTAGTTGAGGATCCAGCCTCTGGGCTTGAAAACTGGCCCTACTGTTTATTATTCTGTGTGCATAGAGGAGGTTCCTTGGCTTCTCAATGATTTGTAAAATGAAATCAGCTCTCATCAAGCTGCTGCACACATGAAATGCACTAATGGTTTTTCCATAATTCCTGGCATATATATATAAACATATATACATTTCTTATACATATTTACAGATATAGTATGTATTACATATATTATGTATGATATACATACATTATAAATAGTACAAAACACGTACATGATCACAACAAGAAAGCCAAGGTACAAAAATGTATAAAAAATGTATAAAATGTATAAAAAGGCAGGGACAGACAAACACCTCTCAGTCCTAACTCATAATATTAATGGTTTTAACTCTCCAGTTAAGCATCATAGATTGTCCAGTTGGATCAAAAAGCAAGATCCTTTTATCTGCTGTATTCAAAAGACACAACTTGCCCACAAAAATAAACATTCTGAAAGTGAAAGGCTGGAATAAAATATATCAAGCAAATGGCCCCCATAAAGAGGGGGGAGTTACTATACTAATGTCAGATAAAATAGACTTTAAATTAAAATCAATGAGAAATGACAAAGAAGGTCACTGCATACTAATTAAGGAAACTCTCCTTCAGGTGGATATTATGATTTAAAACATGTACTCACCATATAATGGAGCACCAAAATTTATACAAGAAATGCTACTTTCCCTCAAATCTCACATAGATCCAAAGACATTAATTGTGGGGGATTTTACTACACTACTATCCCCACTAAATAGATCCACCCAGCAAAAACTCACCAGATAAACTACAGATCTTAAAATCTGCATAGATCAACTAGTCCTAACCAACATTTACCGAATATTTGACCCAGCCCAAACAGAGTACACCTTCTTCTCAGCAACACATGGAACATGAACCATATTTAGGCCACAAAGCAAATCTGTCCAAATTCAGAAACATTGAAATTATACCCTGCATTCTCTCAGACCACAAGGGAATAAAATTATAATTCAATACCAAAAGCCACCAAAGTAAATACTGTAACACATAGAGGCTGAACAGCACAATTTTGAACCACCAGTGGGTCATGGAAGAGATTAGAAAGGAAATTCAAATGTTCATGATATTCAAAAAAAAATGATCACACAAATTACCAACTCCTCTAGGACACAGCAAAGGCAGTATTCAGAAGCAAGTTTATAGCTCTGAGTTTGCACATTACCAAATTGGAAAAATCTGAAACCAACAATTTAATGAGGCAACTAAAGCTCTTTGAAAAAAGAACAACAAGCCAAACCCCAATCCAGTAGATGGAAGCAAATAAAATTAAATCCGAATTAAATGAATTAGAGTACAAAAAAGAACTATAGAAAGAATTAACAAAACAAAAAGATGGCTCTTCAAAAAATAAAATTGACAGACCCTTAACAAATCCTATGGAATGGAAAAAAGGAGAACACATTCACATAAACAAACTCAAGAGAGGACAGTGGAAATATAACTACAGAAACAGCCAAGATTCATAATATATAAGGGGATACTTCTCAAACCTTTATACTAATAAGTTTGAGAATCTAAAAGATACGGACTAGTTTCTAGCAAATATTGACATGCCCAAACTTAACCAAGATGATTTAAAACAACAGACCCATATGAAGCATGGAAATAGAGCAGCAATAAGAGACCTCCCACCCAAGAAAAGTCCAGGACTGGATGGATTTACAGCTCAATTCTACAAGGACTTCAAAGCAAAACTCACACCAATACTTCTCCACCTCTTTAATGAAATTCAAAGCAAAAATTCACTATCACACTCTTTTTATGAAACCAGCATAACCCTCATCCCCAAACCAGGCAGGGACTCATCGAAAAAGAGAACTATAGACCTATTTTTTGATGATTATTGACAGAAAACTTCTCAACAAAATCTTCGCCAATCGACTTCAACAAGTCATGAAAAGAATCATACACCATGATCAAACAGGATTCATTTCAGGGATGCAAATCTGGCTCAATATATGCAAAGCAATATAATTCATCACATTAACAAGAGCAAGGATCAGAACAACATAGTTATCTCAATAGATGCAAAAAAAACATTTGACAAGATCCAACACCCCTTTATGATGAAGGTTTTGGAAAAACTATGAATCCGTGGAACATACATCAAAATAATAAAGGCTATATATGACAAACCTGCAGCCAGCATTATACTTAATGGTGAAATATTAAGGCCATTTCCTCTAAATTCAGGAATGAGACAAGAGTGTCGACTCTCCCCACTCCTCTTTAAACTAGTATTAGAATGCCTAGCTACAGCAGTAAGACAAGATGCAGACATAAAGGGGACCCAAATAAGGAAGAATGTGTAAAGCTCTCCCTCTTTGCAGATGACATGATCTTGTATTTAAAGAATCCCATGGACTTCCCTCCCAAGTTACTTGAGCTGATCAGAAACTTTGGCAAAGGAGCAGGGAATAAAATTAACCCTATAAATCAATGACTTTCCTGTATGCCAATAATGAGAAGAACACGGTTGAAATTAGGAAAACACCCCCTTTTATAATAGTTCCACAAAAAATAAAATAGTAGGAATGAACTTAACAAACGAGGTGAAGGAGCTCTATGACAAAATCTTTAAAACCTGAGAAAGGAAATTAAAGCAGAACTAAGCAAGGGGAAAAACCTCCCATGCTCCTGGATTGGGAGGATTACATCGTGAAAATGACAATACTGTCAAAGGCTAAGTACAAATTCAATGAGATACCTATTAAAATTGCAACCTCATTCTCCAATGAAATAGAAGAGGCAATCTAAAAATTCATATGGAACAATAAAAGTCTCTGAATAGCAAAAAAAAAAAAAAAAAAAAAATCCTGAGTAGAAAGAACAGTGCTGGAGGAAGATAAATACCAAAATTCAAACTCTACTACCATAGAAAACTCTACTCTACTCAAACTCTAACTCAAATTCTACTCTACCATAGAAATCCAAAGAGCTTGTACTGGCACAAGACCCGACCTGAGGACCGATGGAATAGGACTAAAGACCCAGAAATGAACGCACAGACCTATAGCCACCTAATTTTCAGTAAGGGAGCTAAAGAACTATATTGGAAAAAATATAGCCTTTTCAGTAAATGGTGTTTGCAAATGGGGCCACTTGCAGGTGGTCGGTGGCAGTTTCATAATTGACAAAAAAAAGCAAGTTACCAAAGCAGAACCAGCAGTTTTTGTTTTTGTTTTAAACGAACTAGGACAAAGTTTAGGGGTGTCCCAGGAGCAGACTCTCGTTGCCCCATATTTTTTCTGTAAAATAAAACCAATTACAAATACGGCAAGCAAAAGCAAAAGCAAAATGAGACACAGACAGACACAATTATACACAGAATGAGGAGGGATCCCAAAACCAAAAGTTACTTTTTAAGCAAGCCCCCGTCCAACTAGGACTGCTAGGACTGGTGGAATTGAGGGGTCCAGGCATCCCTGGAACTCCTCAGCCGTAGGGGACTCTGCTGTGTCCAGCCTCACCCTACTTTTGGCCTCACTCTGGCGCCTTCTCCCTTCTCTACCTAGGTCCACCGTGCTTACCTCAAGGCTTTTCTCGGAACTTCTCTCCAACAGCTAAGTGCCCACATACTGTCCTCCTGGCCAGGGACTTCAATCCCCCTCAGCTCTATCCTGGACAAGCCCCCATTAAATGTAGTAAGAAGACCCCCTACTCAGGGCAGGCAAGCCCACCTAATCTTCCAGAGTGACAGACTCCACTGCAACAAAGTTGTTAATAAGGAAGCAACTTTATTGAGATTCCTACACTGATCAGCCAGGGCCTCAGCACAGGCTCGGGAGCTGATACTGTGACCCCGAGCGGCCCCCATTCTTTGGTTTTTAAAGACAAAATCCATGAGGTCGAGCCTGGTCATGCGCAGGTGACCAATGGGATCGTAACACACACAAAGGATTGTATGGTCATACCAGACCACACACAGATGGCCAATAGGTGGAGTTTACTGTAAGCATGTGCAAAAGGCAGGGTTTACCATAAAGCACGTGGTGTCACCAGTTGGAGCCAGATTACAACCTACCTGTTTTATGTGTCAGTCTTTCACTGAACAATCAAGGTGGGTTAGGTTGTTAAGGGGAGGGGAGCATAGAGGCATTCTTTCCATTCCAAGAACTGTGCTGGTTGGAGCCAAGGTCGAGTTAACCTTGTTTAGAGGGGTTTTTTTTCCTAAAATCCCCAAAACAAAGGCAAAGCCTGGAAAGAAGCTGTCCCAGCTCGAGTCTCCTCTCAGGGCCTACTTCTGCATATATGTGAGAATATAAATAGAAAACTTGAAGGGATAGGTCGGGTTGGGATAAGGGAAGGAAGAAAAGTGGAAAGTTTGACAATGATCCAGATGTATTGTACATTGAAGTGTACATACACTCTATTCAACATACATACATACACTCTATTCAACACTGACATGATGAAGCAAAACCCTTTGGACTACTAGCTAAAGATTTAAAAAGTTTTGTTTTAATATTAAGAGACCAGAAGCATAAACCTTTAAAGATAAATAAGAGGATAGCATTGACATATTGTTGAGGCTGTGCTCTTTACCATACAAAATTTAATAAGTGTCAAGTCTGCTGCAAATATAAATTTTATTTGCCAATTCTTTTTGCAAATTGCTTAAAATATAAAGAAAGAAATTCCAATATCTCTTCACTTCCAAAAAAATCTTATAGACCTTTAGGTTTCTCAGTTGTTTCTAAATATCTTAATGTAATGCACTATTGAAACTAATTTCATTCCACATTTAAATTTAAATTTAAAATCATTAAAGTCTTTTAAAAAGCGCTCACTCCAGCACAGGTATGGATAAATAACTGATGTGGTCAGAAGCAGAATTATTCAGAAGACTGTAAATGGATGCTTACCTAGTTTCCACTCTGCTGGATCATAGAATACAAACTGTCCTAATTGAAAAAATTTAGCCTTCCCAGGTTTTCTGCATATATATACTCCATCAATATTTTGTTATTAGAGGATTATTAGAGATTAGCTATATGTTGATTGATAATGACTGAGCATGACAGAAAGGTGAGGGAAATCCATCTACACTTCAGTGAGGTTCTGACTTGGTGTTTCACAAAGTGTTATGAAAGCTCTCCATGAGAAATCTAGCAGCTGCATTTCTAAAAAGTTCTTGTGTGCTTACACTTTCTGATACTGTCAATTCAAGTACTTCTCCTTGGAGTTCCATACTATTCAGTGATGCTGTATTAGCTCCTTGTTTTGCAGACCGGTCTTGGTGATGAAATTTGTGCTTTTCAAAATTGCTCTCCCAATTCCATCCATAAAATGTGGGCAAAAATTATCTGAAAAAAATTGTATCTATTAATAGTGCATATACTTTTATTTTTCATTACAAACATAGAATGTAGTAAAAATTTTCATAGCAATTACTCTGTACTAGGTTGTGGGCAGATTCTAATGTAAGTAATATGCTGTGTTCACATAGAGAATTTGACTATCCAAAGTGTAATATGCCTCTGGTCCTAAAACCAATACCTTACTGATGTGACAAATACAACTTCCTATAAGTACAGAAATTTTCCTTGTATCTTTTTAATATATATTTTTATTGTAAAGATACTGTACTGAGGGGTTACAGTTACATAAGTAAGGTAATGAGTACATTTCTCGTTTTTTCTCTATTGTCGTTCATAGGGCTTGGACTCTGGGCCTGAGTGCTGTCCCTCAGTTCTTCAGCTCAAGGCTAGCACTCTACCACTTGAGCTACAGTGCCACTTCCTGTTTTTTGGTGGTTTATTGGAGATAAGAATTTCTTGGGGGCTGGGAAGGTGGCTCAGTGGTAGAGCGCTTGCCTTGCATGCTTGAGGCCCTGGGTTCAATTCCTCAGCACCACATAAGCAAAAAGAAAAAAGCCTGAAGTGGCGCTGTGGCTCAAGTGGTACAGTGCTAGCCTTGAGCTGAAGAGCTGAGGGACAGCGCCCAAGCCCAGAGTTCAGGCCCCACAACTGGACCCCTCCCTCCAAAAAAAAAGAATTTCTCACACTTTCCTGCCCAGTCTGGCTTTAAATCAGATCCTCAGATCTCAGCCTCCTGAGTAGCTAGGATTAGAGGCCTGAGCCACCAGCGCCCAGCATGAGTACATTTCTTATTGAGCACCCTCTCCTTTGTTTTTCCCCTACCATCCCTTCTTTTCACACTTCCCCAACTCATCCCTCCACCCCCTCTTTGATAGAGTGTCTTGTGCAGTTCATTATTACAATGGGTCAACCTGTATCCTTTCTTCATATCTTAAATGAAGAAATGCTGGCTTGATTTTTGCTGATTCTACTTATGTAAACACATGTAAAATCACTCACCAAGTCCAAGAGCACATCATTTTTTGTCAGTTGGTATAGTTGTGTTCTACACATTTATTGACAAGTTACAAATTATTCTCAAACTTTAATACATTAAAAATACTTTCTTCTTTTCTTATTTTCTTGGCCAGGAAATCAGCCAGACCTCAGCCAGCATTTCTCTCATAGGACTTTTCAAATGGGTTGGTTAAATGTTGATCTGAGGTCCAGTCTTCTGAGGACTCTTTCATCTGCTTGGGAATTGATGCTGGCTGTTGGAAAAGAGCTCAAGGAAGGATGCCATTTAGAGCCTTATAATTTTATTATTTTTATTGTGAGAATACCGTACAGAGGAGTTACAGTTACATGGGCAACATAACGAGTACATTTCTTATCAAGCATAGTTGTCTCCTCTTTCTTTCCCCTTTCCATCCCTTCCCATCTTCCCACCCACACCTGGTCATCTCCCCACCCACCAAAGTTGTAAAGCTCATTTTTCGACAAAACAACATTGAGATTCCACCTCACCCCAGTTAGAATGGTTATAATAAAGAACTCTAATAACAAAAGATGCTGGAGGGAATGTTGACAGAAGAGTACTTTTGTACATTGTTGGTGGGAGTGTAAACTTGTTTAACCACTTTGGAAAGCAGTATGGAGGTTCTTCAAAAGACTCCACATAGAGCTGCCTTATGACCCAGAAATCCCACTTTTGAGCATTTACCCAAATGATCACAAACAAGACCATACTAAAACTACCAGCACAACTATGTTTATTGCAGCATTATTTACCATAGCTAAGATATGGAACCAACCCAGATGCCCCTCAGCAGATGAATGTATCAAGAAATTGTGGTATATATACACAATGGAATTCTATGCCTCCATCAGAAAGAATGACATTGCCACATTTGTTAGGAAGTGGTAAAACTTAGAAAAAATTATATTAAGTGAAGTAAGCCAGGCCCAAAGAAACATAGGTTCCATGGTTTCCCTTATTTGCAATAACTAGTATATGTCTGAGTCAAGCAGAAAAGGTCAGATAAGTTTATGTTAGGGGAATGAACCCCAAGATAAGTATTCAAATGATTTTTTTGGTTTTTTGACTTTCATGAAATTGTTTCTAACATATTTATAAGATGATTTCTATGTTGCTTTGTATGTTCCTCCCCCACGGTATAACCCCTGCTTTCACTGTATTGATGTAGGTATAATTTTTGGAGGGGAAGGGAAAAAACAAATCGTTTAACTAGGGATATAGGTGGACCCATTGCAACAATGAGATATATAACTTTATTTTTTTACCAGGGCATTTTCCTGCTACTTTGGTTGTTGAGAATGTCTATAAGAGCAAGCATTCTGTAGGGAGCTGGGAAACACGATATGTTCTTTACTTACTGAGATTTCTGAGTGACTTGTACTGCATTTTGCAAGTCAAATCTGTCAAAACCTACCAGTTTTAAGAGATAAGAGGAGTGGTAAAAGAACTAATAGAGACAAATACATTTTCAACATATTTTGTTTCAAATATTCCATCTAAGGCATATTCAACAACTAGTGAAACTTGTGTTGGCTGTAAATATGTGTCTTTCTCCATGTGTGCATGTATACATGTGTATATGTATGTGTGAATTTATGTGTATAGTAACATATGTGTGTACATATATAAGGGCATATGCATACATATATGCATATATAAATAAATATACATATGCAAATATATGTACATATATATAAATCAGTGTTCAGTGATTTAATCAATAGTTCCCAGCACATTGTCATTCTCACAAAGTGTACATGATAAACTGCTCTGAGGAGCTGTGCTCTATGATGGGTATCCTTTGTTCTCACTTGCCCCATTACCTTGTTTTTCATCCCTGTGAACAACTTCGGTCTACTTACCATAGGATAGCTTTGTTTTCATTACATGTAGTTACTTACTGATAATCAAAGAAAAAGGTTGATTGTAAAAGAAAAAGAACTTTTAAGTCACAAGATAAAATATCTTATCTATCCCAATGATTCCTTTGAGATAAAATTTATAATAGAAGTAAAAGTGAAAAGGAATTCCTAGATCTGTTGTTTTGCCATTTAGAATGGCAAAGAATAATATCACGTCACTCTTAGAATTCTTAAAGAATGCAAGGGAAACTGTTGGTCCCTATCATGTTCCCACAAAACCAGTGGATCCTGAAGGACAAAAGACCAGCAGAAATTCTAAGTAGCAGACATGGAGCATGAAAGAGAAAGACTATGAATGAAAAACGGTGAAAGAGAGAAGTAACATAATACTGAAAGTACATAACAGATAAACAAGAGCTGTATGAGAATATTCATACTGCTATCTTTAGACTCTACATGTACATTTGAAGGTATTTGATGTATGATAATCCATCGGCATAAAATATAAAATGATTTTGATAAAAAATAAAAATGATGAGTCCCTGCCTGGTTTTGGGATGAGGGTTATGATGGCTTCATAGAATGTGTTCGGTAGTGAACTTTCTCTTTCAATTTCATTGAAGAGTTGTAGGAGTATTGGTGTGAGCTCTGCTTTGAAGGCCTTGTAGAATTCCACTGTAAAACCATCTGGTCCTAGACTTTTCTTAGATGGGAGGTCTCTTATTGCTGTTTCTATTTCAGTGCTTGATATGGGCCTGGAACAACTTGGAAAAAATTATATTAAGTGAAGTAAGCCAAGCCCAAAGAAACATAGGTGCCAGGGTTTCCCTCATTTGCAATAGTTAGTATAAGTATGAGTCAAGCATAAAAGGTCAGATAAGGTGATGTTAGGAAAATGAACCCTAAGATATGTATTTAAATGTTTTTTTTCTTTCATGCATTTGTTTCTAACTCATTTATATGATTATTTCTTTGTTGCTTTGTATGTCCCTCCCCCACAGTATAACACCTGCTTTCACTGTATTTGATGTCGGTATAATTTGTGGAGGGGAAGGGGAAAAACAAGTCGTTTAAATAAGGATGCAGATGGACCCATTGCAACAATGAGAAGTACAAGTTGTCATGTCGAAAATGAACTTTACAACTTTGGTGGGGGGTTGGGGGGAGTACTGGGTGAGGGGGGGAGGCTTGGAAGGAATGGGAAGGGGAAACAAAGGAGGAGGCTACAATGCTTGATAAGAAATGTACTCATTATCTTGCCCATGTAATTGTAACCCCTCTGTACAGTTTTTTCACAATAAAAAAATAAAAAATAAATAAAAATAAAAATGACTCAGAAGAAATTATAAGTGCAAATACAATTTTCCCAGAAGAAATTTCTCAGCGATATTTCATGACTTTGAAAAGGATAAAGTGGCTGAAGTTAGTATAAATTTAGAAGTATGACAATTCACAAAAATATAAAAAGATATTCATATATTTCATTATATAACCCAAAGCAGAAAGCAAATGTTGTTTAGATGATTTTTTAAAACACAGTCTTTCAGGAGCTGGGAAGGTGGCTCAATGGTAGAGTGCTTGCCTTGCAATGCATGAGGCCCTGGGTTTGATTTCTCAGCACCACAGAAGTAGAAAAAGACGAAGGCTCAAGTGGTAGCGCTAGCCTTGAGCTGAGGGACAGCACCCAGGCCCCAGAGTTCAAGCCCCATGACCAACAAAATAAAAATCAACAAAACAATGCTGGGTGCCAGCAGCTCACGACTATAATCCTAGCTATGCAGGAGGCTGAGTTCTGAGGATCACAGTTCAAAGCCAGCCTGGGCAGGAAAGTCCGTGAGACTTATCTCTAATAAACCACTAGAAAACCAGAGTGGCGCCATGGCTCAAGGGGTAGAGAGCCAGCCTTGAGCTGAAGAGTGCAGGGACAGCGCTCTGGCCCAGAGTTCAAGCCTCACGACTGACAAAAACAAAAAACACGGGAGGTGAAGGGTAAACAAAGGAGGAGGTTGCAATGCTTGGTAAGAAATGTATGCATTATCCTGCCCATGTAATTGTAACCCCTCTGTACAGTATGTTCTCAAATAAAATAAAATAAAATATTAAAAAAAAACACAAAAACAGTCTCTCACTTTTGTGGTCTCAACTCTGTAATACCACCACTTCAGATGAGGGCTAAGATTTTGAGTGTGGACATTTTTCATCCCTCCTGATTCAGACTGTACTTGATAATTTTTTTAATAAATATTTTGTTCTTAATTTTCTTCTTTGTAAACTCACATGCACCTATAAAAAATCTTTGGCCATCCCAGTAAGCTTCTCAAAGTACCTCCTGATGACGACTTATAAAAAGTTGTATTATATTACAAAAAGGGAAACAATGCAACAAATAAAGAAAACCGAAAATTAAATATTAATGATTAATAAAATTAAAAAAACAATTACCAGTGTTTTCAGTATTTGAAGTGTTCTACATATTAGATTTTACTATTTTCTCATATTCCTGTGCATTTAAAACTGGCTAAGATTATGATGTTCAAACAGAGGATTTTGTTTGGGTTTTTATTTTGGGTCCAGTCGTGGGCCTGAACTCTGAGTCTGGGCACTGCCCCTCAGCTCTTCAGCTCAAGGCTAGTTCTCTACCACTTGAGCCACAGCACCACTTCTGGATTGTTTTTTTGCTTATGGGTGCTGAGTAATCGAACCCAGGACCTCAAGCACGCAAGGCAAGCGCTTTACCACTGAGCCAACTTCCCAGCCCTTTAAAAAGAGTTTTATAGGCTATGAGTAGTCTTTAAAGTTACCCACGAAGATTACTTTTTATGGTTCATCTCATCATTTGTATATGGCTTATATCATCATTTGTTCCTCACTAACATGTAAAGTAAGGAAGCCCTAAAAATTTAACAGAAACTATGTACTTAACAAAGTCTTAACTCTTCACTCTGCTTCTTTACGCAAAGACTTTGCAACTTCTTATTGGTAATGTTTCTATAAACTCTGAAATGTACATAATTAGTACCATATGTCTGCTACCATAAACCTTAAATACTTTATAGAAAAGTTTATGACCTGCCAAACAGTCCTAATTTTGGCATATATAAGCAAATACCCAAAATTAAATACATTTAACACTTTTAACAAACCTTAACACTTGCTGCAGTGTTCATTATGACAGGTGCCTTGTATAGAATAATTGAATTCCTCCTCCTACACATCTCTTGAACAACAAATATCTGGAATTATTTTGTTTTTGACATGCCAATCTTGACTTTCTTCTTAAATGTGTGCTTATGTAAGAAATACATGGTACTAACAGTTTGTTGTATTGCTAAAAAAAAGAAATACATGGTTCTAAAATTTCACAAGAAATCTTTTGAGCTTACTTTTTTTGAATTGTCTAGTTTAAGAAAATCAATTACACTTTACATATAAAAAATGTTCTGTGCTCAATTAGGCAGCAAATATGCTAAAATTGGAACAATACAGAGATTAGCATGGCCCCTGAGCAAGGCTGACACGCAAATTAGTGAAATGTTCCATTTTTGCAACAACAGATGCTGGAGAGTATGTGGCTACAGGGACTCTACTGCATTCTTGGTGGGAGTGTAAACTTGTTCAACCACTTTGGAAAGCAATATGGAGGCTCATCAAAAGACTCCATATAAAGCTCTCCTATGACCCAGCAATCCCACTTTGGGGCATTTACCCAAATGATCACAAACAAGACCATACTAAAACTACCAGCACAAGTATGTTTACTGCAGCATTATTTACAATAGCTGATATAGAGCCAACCCTGATGCCCCTCAGTAGATGAATGGATCAAGAAAATATGGGTGTATATACACAATGGAATTCTATGCCTCCATCAGAAAGAATGGTATCGCCCAATTTGTTAGGAATTGGAAAGTCTTGGGAAAAAAATTTATTAAGTGAAGTAAAACAAGTCCAAAGAAACATAGGTCCCATGGTTTCCCTTATTTTCAATAACTAATATATGTCTGTGATAAGCAGAATACATCAAAAGCTATGTGCATATGAGCAGATAAGATGATATTAAGGGAAATGAACCCTAAGATAGGGACACAAGTATTTGTTTACTTTCTTGTTATTGTTTCTAATGTACTTATGATGTGTGATGTGATTTTTTTTGTTTCTGTATATGTTCCTCCCCCACGCTATAACCCCTGTTTTCATTGTATTTGAAGTTGGTAAACCAACATCCTGTGCATACGTTTCTCTAATTTGGCGAGGGGAAGGGAAATACAAAATGGTTAAATAGGGATACAGGTTAACCCATTGTAACAATGAGATGCACAAGACACTCTGTTGAAAAATGAACTTTACAATTTAGGCAGGGGAAGGGGGAGGGGAGTGTATTTGTGGAGGTGGGAGGGAAGGGATGGTGGGAGGAGGGAACAATGCTTGTTAGGAAATGTACTCATTATTTACTCCCAGAAATGTGACACCTCTGTACAGTTTCGGGTTTTTTTGGGTCCGGTTGTGGGGCCTGAACTCTGGCCTGGGCGCTGTCCCTCAGCTCTTCAGCTCAAGGATAGTGCTCTACCACTTGAGCCACAGCACCACTTCCAGCTTTTTCTGCTTATGTGGTGCTGAGGAATCAAACCCAGGGCCACATGCATGCAAGGCAAGCACTCTACCACTGAGCCACTTTCCCAGACCCCCATATTTATTCTTTTGTATGTGAACCACATTTTGAAATGGTCCCTTCATGCTGTGGTTTTGCTTTTCCTTCAATCCCATTCTACTGTCTCTATTGGATCACTCCCCAGTTACCACCTGCAGAGCAAAGCCTCTCCACTGAACCCCAGGCTCTGCAAACTCTGGCCTTCTTTAAGTTCTTTCTCTTTTCTCTGCCAGAATTTCTTCCTGATACTCCTTCCTACTGTCCTGGATACCTTCCTTGTAGATTTCCTCAAGATGCCCATGAGTGATGTGAGGTAGTCCCCAATCATGACTTGCTGTTCGTTACTGGTTACGAATCTTTAGCCACAATGTCTATCTTGAGAGTGCAACTAGGTCTTACCACTTGAAGGCCACTAAAACCACAAGTACCACATGTTCAGAATCTACCCATTATCATCCCCTTTTTAGTCACCTGTTCCTTCCCATTTCATCACAGGCCCACTGTAGGTGTACCGCCCTCCATTTGAAATGTCTCTACCTTCTTCTTTGCTTGTTTAAGCTGATTCAAAGTCCTGCCCTGAGCTCAGCACTTCTTTTCTAAAATGCCTTTCCCTAGTTGACTTCCCTCTCCCTAAACCTGTGTTCATCCCTTGACAGCCTGATGTATGGTCAAAACTATCTAATAACACATTCTAGAAATGTGCCAGTATTAAGGTTTGTACTTAGAGCTTTGAGTCTTTTTCAGCTATTTTGGTCATGGCTGTCATTCTACCATTCAAAACAAGTCTCCACTCTTGCTTTTTGCTGGTTGAGATAAGGCTCTCTTAGATTTGTCTACCTAGGCTAGCTTTAAATCTTATTCCTCAGATATCAACCTGCTGAGTAGCTAGGATTTTGAACATTATCAACATGAGCCAGCAGAGCCTAGGTAGTCCTTCTTTTTCCAAACACCATACCTTTAGCTCTAAAGTTGGAAAAAGGACAAGAATTGCTACAGAAGTACTTATTTACCTTGATTTGGGAATATGACTTACCTTAGGCCACTTATAAGTACCAAGTTTTATGTCAGTGTGTCTTCCTAACTCTAGAATCTGTAAATTCCAGATAATCATACCTGTGAAGGCATAATCTCTATTATATTCTTTCTCTTGTTTTTGATCCACTATTGCTTGGAAGAAAATACATGTAAGTCTTAGCGCTTTTCGGTTTCACACCTCTCATCAAATTCTACTTCAAAATAGGTTGCCCCTGGGCTAACAAAGACAGATACTTCATGGCAGTTATTTTCATAGTTATGGGCAGATTTCTTGGTCCATGTATGTAGTACCACAGGCTGTTCCTGCTGCCAGGTCTCAACATCCAGCTAGGCAGACAAATGAGTAGGAGAAAATTCCAGATACTATTACAGAACCAACTGTCACAATAGACTATCAGTGCTGTAGATCACAGGCTTTGACAGCCCTGATGAAATTTTACACAGGCTAAGCTGGTCAATAGACATCTATCACTCAGCAGAAGTGCATTAGGGTTATACTTTAGGGACTCATGCTTTTATCTTTTAGCAGTGACAGAACTATTTTTAAAAATAAGTACTGGTATGAATTCCACTGGAGAAAAACACTAAATTAAAAGTTTAAAGAGCTCACATTTTTACTTAGGACCTTGGCATGTCTAAGACCACTCTTTTTTCCTCTTAAAAATAAAGGAAGTTTTCTTTTTAGCTCATGATTCTAATCCTAGTTACCCAGGAGGCTGAGATCTGAAGATTGCAGTTTGAAGTCAGCTTTGTCAGGAAAGTCTTATCTGCAATTAAAAGCCAGAAATAGCTCAAGTGGTAGAATGCTAGTCTTGAGAAAAAGGAGCTAAGGAATAGGCCCAGAATTTAAGAACCAATACTGGCAAAGAAACCGATTAGGATTAGATGCTGTGGCTCAAATGGTAGAGCACTGGCTTTGAGCTGAAGAGCTCAGGCACCATGCCCAGGCTCAGTTTAAGCCCCACAACCAACAAAAACATCAGGGTTGGAGGCATGGTTTAGTTGGTTGGTAGTGCACTACCTAATGAGCCAAAGCAACAGGTACTAAGTTTGAGTTCTAGTTTTACACCAAAAAACAAAATGAGAAAATAAAAAAGATCTGCTAAATGTATATGCCCTTTCTACTACCATCAGGCAGTTATGAAACTCAAAAAGATTATGAACAAATGTTATATAATAAAAATTAAGTATGGGAGATAATTCTTTTAAATACCAAACCTTCTTATTTGTCTTTCCATGTATATTTTCTCTTTTAGACTTCATTTTTTTGTGTGTGTGCCTGTCATGGGGATTGAACTCAGGGTCTTGGTGCTGTCCCTGGGCTTTTTCATTCAAGACTAGCACTCCACCAATTGAGCCACATCTCGAGCCTACCCCTCCTCATCTGCCCCCCTCCCCCCAACTGGTTATTTGGAGCTAAGAGTCTCACAGGCTTTCCTGCCTACACTGGCTTCAAATTGAGATCCTCTGATCTCAACCCTGAGTAGTTAGTATTACAGGTATGAGCTATAAGAACCTGGCTAGACAAATCTTTCAGACTTTATTTACATAGATTTTATGTAACTTAATATATTCTAAAATGATTAGATAAGTTATACAGCTTTTCTGCCTCCTTTCTAATGCTAATGACAAATCAAGGTGGTATTTACTATCCTTATTGGCAAAAATACCAATAAAGCTTCTAGAGGCAATTTATTTGCATATATCTGTAGTCCAGTATGTTTTATTTGGTAGAGTCATATCTCTCTGAAGAGAGGAAGCAATACAGGTTCAGGGCCAACTCAAGTTACCTTGCTCAGTCCTCCTTCAGGGTCATTGCAGAGCTTCTTCAACAGCTTCTTCAACTTTCTCAAGAGAGTACAGTGTGAAAAGTCCAAAGAACAGAAGTCTAGGAGAAAGATGACCTAAAGGAAGATGAAGTACTCAGTATTCACTGCACATGCTGGTATTTCCACCACTCCCTTCCCTGCTTATTGCAAATAGCCACTTCTCCTTACCAGTTGATGAGCTGCCATGGAAAACACTGAATTACACAGTTTTTCTACTACGGTTTTCCACTATTCTGTGACAAAAGGGATTCCAAAATCACTCTCATGCTTGCCAGAAACTGTCTTACATCTATCAAAACATAAAGTAGTTAATATTTTATATGGTAAGAACATCATTTACTACATTATTACCAAGGGCAAAGCTAGGGAGGGCTATAGAAGCTGACTACCAACGCAGGGAGAAGGGAACAGCAGATCACAAAACCATTAAGCATCATCCTAATGAACAATGTCAGTCTAATTTCTTCTGAAAGGGAAAAGCAGTGAAAATTTCAGTAGTTGATATGAGTGATAGTTAAGTTTAAGGTGAGTTTTTGTCTTTGTTGCTTTTCAATGAAGTGGAGATATCACTCTAAGTTATGTCTTTGATCCCAGCACTCAGAAGGCTGAGGAAGAACTGAGAATTCAAGGGCAGCCTGGGTAGACAGCAAGTTCAAGGCCAGCATGGGCTACACAGTGAAAACTTATCTAAAAAGAAGTGGTGATGCCTGTAGTCCTAGCTACTTGGGAGGACTACAGTTTAAGGTCAGCCTAGACAAGAAGTTTAAGAGAACTTATCTTGGGAGACCTCATTTCAACCAATAAAAATCTGAACATATGATTATATAGTTGTAGTTCCAGATATTTGGGGAATACAAATAGGAAAATTGCAGTCCAAGCTGGCCCAGACAGAAATGTAATACTCTATTTGAAAAATAAGTTAAGTAAAAATAGGAGGTGTGGCTGAGTTATACCTGCTTAGCAAGCAAAGCCCTGAATTCAAATACCAGTACTGTGAAAGAGTGAAAGAGAAAGGGAGAGGGAAAGGGAAAAGGAAAAGGGGAAAAGAAAAGGGAAAGGGGAAGGAAAAGGGAAAAATATGAAAAATTGACCAAATGAGTCAGCTCTTAGCCTTCCCTTTCCTTTAGTTTACAATGGGTCCATGAATTAATGTTCTGATCTCCCAAGGCCTAAGTGGCTTGATCCAGAACTCCAAGCATTTTGTCATAATTGCTGAGACCAAATTTGGCAGAAGTAAATAGTCAATTTCTCACCGTCTGTTGGATTTCATACAATTTTCTGTCGATTTACAGGAAACAAGTATCAATATTTTCAGTGATTTATAAAAGTTATAGTTTTTAAAAGCTCCAGACTTTCTTTTGAGGGTGATGATTAACAGAGATGGCAGACTCCCCTGACATGCAATAATATCACTTACGAGTGCTGTATGATTGCAAAGAGAATGACTAGGCAGCAGAATGACCAAATTCTAAATAAAAACACTAATGCTAATGGCTCATAACTGTAATCCTAGCTACTCAGCAGGCTGAGATCTGAGGATCAAAGTTTGAAGCCAGCCCAGGAAGGAAAGTCCATGAAGACTCTATCTGTAGCTAAGAAGCAAAAGGCCAGAAGTAGAACTATGGCTCAAGTGGCAGAGTGCTCATCTTTTTTTTTTTTTTTAATTTAAAATTTTATTTTATTTTATTTGAGAACATACTGTACAGAGGGGTTACAATTACATGGGCAGGATAATGCATACATTTCTTACCAAGCATTGCAGCCTCCTCCATTGTTTACCCTTCACCTCCCTTCCCAGCCACCCCCCTTCCCCCCACCCAATCATACCCCCCTCCCCCCACCCACACCGACATTGTAAAGCTGGTTTTGACATGACATTTTGTACTTCTCATTGTTGCAACAGGTCCACCCGAATCCTTAAACGACTTGTTTGTCCCCATCTCCTCCACATGTTATACTGACATCAAATATAGTGAAAGCGGGGGTTACACTGTGGGGGAGGGACATACAAAGCAACAAAGAAATAATCTTATAAATGCATTAGAAACACATGAATGAAAGAAACGAAGACATTAAAATACATATTTAAGGGTTCATTTTCCTAACATCACATTATCTGACCTTTTCCGCTTGACTCATACCTATACTAGATATTGCAAATAAGGGAAACCATGGGACCTATGTTTCTTTGGGCCTGGCTTACTTCACTTAATATAATTTTTTCCAAACCTTTCCATTTCCTAACAAATGGGGAAATGTCATTCTTTCTGATGGAGGCATAGAATTCCATCAGAGTGCTCATCTTGAGCAAAAAAGCTAAAGGAAAGTGCCTAGGCCCTAAGTTCAAGCACTAGCACCTTCCCCCCACCGCCCCAAGAAAAGAAAAAAAGGCTAGGCATGGTGGCTCATGCATGCAATCCTATCTACTCAGGAGGCTGAGTTCTATGCCAACTTGACTCTATCTCCAATTAACCAGGAAAAGGGCAGGAAGGGGTGCTGTGGCTCAAGTAGAGCAATAGCCTTAGGCAATAAAGCTCAGCCATAGCACTCAGGCCCTAGGTTCTAGACCCAGAAATGGGTCAAAAAAAACAAAAATAATCTGAACAAGGTGGTGACACAGGCTTGTAACTTCAGCACTTGAGAGGCTGAGACAAGAGAGTCACGAGTTCAGGGCACACCTCAGGTACATAGTGAAATATTGTCTCAACAAAACAAAAACTTCCAAATAACAAAAACAAAAGCGGAAATAACTATAGATCGGAACTGAAATAAGCCATATACATACTTGATGCGTGAGTTATAACTATCTGTTTTCAGGATTGTGTATTGATACTCACATTTTTTCTATAAGGTACACAGCAAGATCTTTGGCTCCAGAGTCTGTGCTCTTCAGTTGCAAATGGCACCGGGAGAGCAGGCTACCTTGCACAGACCAGAACAGAGAAAAGACCACAGAGCCAACTTCCCCTGGTGCTCACTGAGCATCAACAGCTCACACTACAAAGAAACAGACAAACAGGAAATGTCCAAATAATGTGTTCCCAGAACTTGGGCAGGAACTATCTCTATAGAAGCAGCTGTCACTGGCAAAGCAAAAACAAAAACCTATGTGTATGGGGCAAATTTATGAAAGAGCATTCAATCCAGAAGTGAACCAAGAAAAATGGTTTTAGGAAAACTTCCCTATTGCTCTGCAGTTTTGTGGAACCTATAAATATTCTTTTTGCTCCACAAGACATCTACTGCACCCCAAGACGCCCACCCTATTGTTCATCTCTTTCTTGTAATGAATCTTCTGTCTCTGAGCCCTTATCCTGAGTCTTCATCAAATCTCTCGCTAGCAGAGTTGAGGGAGAGTTGAAAAGAAAGTGTGAGTCTGATCAAGGTACATTGCATGAGTTTTATTTTGTTTTGTTTTTGTCAGTCATAGGGCCTGCACTCTGGGCCTGGGTGCTGTTCCTCAGCTCTTCAGCTCAAGGCTAGCTCTCTACTTCTTGTGCCACAATGCCACATCTGGCTTTTTCTGCTTATGTGGTGCTGAGGAATCAAATCCAGGGCCTCATGCATGCAACGCAAGCACTCTACCACTGAGCCACCTTCCCAGCCCCCACATTGTATGAGTATATGGACATGTCAAAATAAATCTACCATGTACCATAAATTGATAATAAAATATGGAAAAAATAAAGATAATCCATCATTGAAGGACAATAGGAAAATCACATTTTCAAGCAATTCATTTGAAAATGAAAATATAAATTCAAACATCAAAAATTGTTATGTGACCTCTTTACTAGGTTTAAACAACAATAACAACAACAAAAACAGCATTGCTAGTGATATCACTGATATTGTGTGACTGGATGCAGTGATCTCACTAAATGTTAGCTCTTCATTTTTGGAAAAGTATGTCTAATTTCAGGCTAAAGAGCAGTATCAAGGTATTTGAAGAACTAGGAGCTACATATTGTTTTTAAATGGTAAATATATATCACTAAAAAGAACAGAAGCATTTATTTGTTCTTTTGGTGGCAGTTCTGGAGCATGAGCTAACGACCTGAGTGCTGTCCCTCAGCTTTTTTGCTTGAGGCTACTACTGCTCTATTACTTGAACCACATCTCTATTTCTGGCATTTCTGGGGAGTGGGGGGGGAAAGATGTGGTTAATTGGAGATAAAAAAATTATTATATTCTGGGCTGGGAAGGTGGCTCAGTGGTAGAGTGCTTGCCTTGCATGCATGAGGCCCTGGGTTCGATTCCTCAGCACCACATAAGCAAAAAGAAAAAAGCGCTAGTCTTCAGTTGAAGAGCTGAGGGACAGCACCCAGGCCCAGAGTTCAGGCCCCACGACCAGATCCAAAAAAAAAAAATTATTATATTCTTTCCTGCCCAGACTGGCTTAGATCTCAGCTATCTGATTAGCTGTAATCTAGCACCTGGTGAAACCTTTAATTTTTAAAAAATTTTTTACTTTTGCCAAACCTGGGGCTTGAACTCAGGACCTGGGCACTGTCCCACAGCTTCTTTTGCTCATAGCTAGCACTCTACCACTTGAGCCACACCACCATTTCTGGCTTTTTCTATATATGTGGTAATGAGGAATCAAATCGCAGGCTTCCTGGATGCTAGGCAAGCACTCTAGCACAAAGCCACATTCCCAGCCCAACCTTTAATTTTTAAAAGCGTAATTTACAAAGGATTGAAATTGGACCACTGTGTGGAATCTCTCTATAAGGAGGATGTTTTTAGAAAACATAATATTTTAAGTTAGGAGAATTGACTAAATGACTACAGAATTTATAATATGTAAATGAAAGAAGTAGCCAAGTAGCTTGTAATCTTCCTACCATTAAAAATGCTTAAAGATGTCTGTTGAAGATGAACCTGTATACTAATGAGCCCAAACTTTATAAATGTCCATTCAATTTGTGTCTGAATTTTTTGTGTGCCTGAAAAAAAAAATTGTGCCTATATATTGGAAGGGAAGATGGGATTTTCTCACTTTTTTATTTTATTTTAAAAACCTACTTGAAAATAATTCATGATCTTTTTGTAACTCTTCGTCATCTTTGTTCTTTGGACTTTCTCTGAAGGGGCATCTAACCTCCAGAGGGTCTGTCACATAAGAATTATGAAGTTGGAACTGGGAAGGTGGCTCAGTGGTAGAGTGCTTGCCTTGCATGCTTGAGGCCCTCAGTTCGATTCCTCAGCACCATATAAGCAAAAAAATCTGGAAGTAGGGTTGAGACTCAAGTGGTAGAGTGCTAGTCTACAGCTGAAGAGCTGAGGGACAGCACCCAGGCCCAGAGTTCAGGCCCTATGAACGACATACAAAAAAAAAAATAAAGAAGAAGAAGAAGAAGAATTATAAGTAGCCAGGCATCAGTGGCTCAGGCCTATAATCCTAGATACTGAGGAGGCTGAGATCTGAAGATCGCAATTCAAAGCCAGCCTGGGCAGAAAAGTCATTAGACTCTTATCTCCAATAAATCACCAGAAAACCAGAAGTGGCACTGTGGCTCAAGTGGTAGTGCTCCCCTTGAGCTGAAGATCACAGGAACAGTGCCCAAGCCCAGAGTTCAAGCCCCATGACCAACAAAAAAGAAGAAGAAGAAGAAGAAGAAGAAGAAGAAGAAGAAGAAGAAGAAGAAGAAGAAGAAGAAGAAGAAGAAGAAGAAGAAGAAGAAGAAGAAGAAGAAGAAGAAGAAGAGGAAGAGGAGGAGGAGGAAGAGGAGGAGGAGGAAGAGGAAGAAGAGGAAGAAGAGGAAGAAGAGGAAGAAGAGGAAGAGGAGGAAGAGGAAGAGGAGGAAGAGGAGGAAGAGGAGGAAGAGGAGGAAGAGGAGGAAGAGGAGGAAGAGGAAGAAGAAGAAGAAGAAGAAGAAGAAGAAGAAGAAGAAGAAGAAGAAGAAGAAGAAGAAGAAGAAGAAGAAGAAGAAGAAGAAGAAGAACTATGAAGTGCCAAATGCTGGTGGCTCACACCTATAACCCTACCTACTCAGGAGGCTGAGATCTGAGAATTGTGGTTCAAAGCCAGCCCAGGCAGGAAAGTCTGTGAGACTCTTATCTCCAATAAACCACCAGAAAACCAGAAGTGGCACTGTGGCTCACATGTTAGAGCGCTAGCCTTGAGTTGAAGAGCTGAGGGACAGCGCCCAAGCCCAGAGTTCAAGCCCCACAACCAACAAAACAAAACAAAACAAAAAACTATGAAATATGCTAATATTAGCACTGTCTGTAATTAATTCCTCTAAACTAGAATCAACCCATATGCCTCTCCAAGTTAAGCAGATAATTACGGTATGTCATAAAGAGACTATTGTGGTACACCAGTGAACACAAATGACAACACATGAATGAAACTCAAAAACATTGTTAAACAAATCAAATATTTCACAGAAGATTGTATGCTATCAAGGTGAAAAAAAAAACCAAGCAATAACCAACACATTGTACAGGGATGACTAGAAAGAAAAACAAGGAACCTGTGAACACACACTGAAGAATGATACTACAGAGAGTTGTTTTCACTTATTGTCCCTCCATATCTATTCTTTTGTATGTGAACCACATTTTGAAATGGTCCCTTCATGCTGTGGCTTTGCTTTTCCTTCAGTCCCATTCTACTGTCTCTATTGGATCACTCCCCAGTTACCACTTGGAGAGCAAAGCCCCTCCACTGAAACTCAGGCTCTGCAAACTCTGGCCCTCTTTAAGTTCTTTCCCTTTCTCTGCCAGAATTTCTTCCTGATACTCCTTCCTACTGTCCTGGTTACCTTCCTTGTAGATTTGCTCAAGATGCCCATGACTGATGTGAGGCAGTCCCCAATCATGACTTCCTGTTCGTTACTGGTTACAAATCTTTAGCCACAATTTCTTTCTTTCTTTCTTTTTTTTGGGTCTGGTTGTGGGGCTTGAACTCTGGGCCTGGGCGCTATCCCTCAGCTCTGTAGCTCAATTTAGCCACAATTTCTATCTTGAGAGCGCAACTAGGTCTTACCACCTTAAGGTCACTAAAACCATGAATACCTCGTGTTCAGAATCTACCCATTATCATCCCCTTTTTAGTAGCCTGTTCCTTCCCATTTATCACAGGCCCACTGTAGGTGTACCTCCCTCCATTTGAAATGTCTCTCACTTCCTCTTTGCTTGTTTAAGCCTATTCAAAGTCCTTCCCTGAGATCAGCAATTCTTTTCCAAAATGCTTTTCCCTAGTTTCCTTCCCTCTCCCTAGACCAGTGCTCATCCTTTGACAGCCTGAATTATGCACAAAACTATGTAATCACACATTTGTTTGGGTTCCTCTATCATTGTATCCTCTGTACCTAACGTGGGGCCTCACACACAGCAGGCATTGGTAGGCATTGTTGAACTAACAAACATGAGAAAAAAGCTCAGACTAGGTGTAATTTAGACCATTTTTACTTTTTTTTCTCCTAATGTAACTCTGTCTATCTCCCTCCCTATAACCATAAATGCTTGCTTTTACAAGAAGATAATTCAGTGGCTGCAATAATCTCTGGCCTAGAAAGTTTAATTGTATATGCAATTTCCTCTGTATCACAGATGAGAGAAAGGGAAGAAAGGTCAACTACTTGATGTCCCAGTGGTAAGGGATTATGGGAAACTTTCTTGGACAGTCAGTGAGATTTCAGAGTTGAATGGCCCAGTTGAAGAGCCAGGTTTCAGTGTTGTTCCAGCATGGTGAGCTCCTGCTTCTATCAACTTGTGAGAACCCTGAAGTTTTCGCCCAGTGGCTTTGACTGAGAATGGTAAGAGCTTGAAGAAGTTTTTAGAGGTTGAAGAATATGCAGGATTTAGATGTGCTACAAGAGAAAGAGAAATTATAGAAAATGGCAGAAATAAAAATGGAGATCAGAATGATCCGTGGTGAACTGGAAAGACAGCACATATCAATGATCTTGTAGTGAGAATTTTAAGGAGGACACAGAGATGGGCAGAATAGTCTAGACATATGAGAGAAAACTGATGTGATGGCAAAAACAATACTACAAAAGTTAAGACTGTAGCCAGGTATGGTAGATCATGCTATAATCGCAGCTGTAGTTCAAGGAACACTCAGAAAAAAGTTCACTACATCTTACCTTAAACGATAGCTTGGGGTGTACCTCTTGCCACTATAGTTACTTGGGAGACCAGGACCAGGAGGATCTCAGTCCAGACCATGCAAAAACTGAGACACTATCCTCAAAATGACAGGAGTAAAAAGGGCTAGGAGGCACAGCTCAGGTGGTAGAGCACTTGCTTAGCAGGAATGAGGCAGTGATTTCAAACCCAGTACCATCAATCCCACCCACCCTCCAAAAAAACCCTACAGTAACTGTCTTATCAAATACTCTTAAAGAAGCATGAGGTAAAGAATGGAGAAGAAAACAGGATGTACCTCTCGAGCAGCCACACAAAGGAGGGTATTCATGATAGCTAGGACTTCACCAGTGTTCATGCCAGCAAGGTCACTTTTCTCAGGTATAAGTAGAAGGCCACCTGGATCTTTATCACTGAAAGGACACAAACTCACACCTGTTTGTAGGAAGAGGCTTTTCCTGGTCAGGTTCAAATAAAGAACACAGAGAGATGTCAGCATCAGTTCTATGAAATAGGGGTCTGGGTCAGGAAGAGAAATGGTAGTTACAACTAGGACTATGCCACGGTCTGTCCATATA
This sequence comes from Dipodomys merriami, assembly GCF_024711535.1. NCBI lineage: Eukaryota > Metazoa > Chordata > Mammalia > Rodentia > Heteromyidae > Dipodomys > Dipodomys merriami. The sequence goes on from NW_027202679.1 coordinate 127,495, forward strand.
TCCTTCCAAAAGCACAGACACATAAATTACCTTGATATCAGTGTTCAATATATCTGATATCATGACTGGTAACTCAACAATCCAGGCTAACAATCCCTGTATCTTCAAATGTTCTTCATGCAACACCTCCAGGACCTATCATCATCTTCGTTAACTGATTCTGAAAGCATTTTATACAAATAGCCCTAAATCTGTCATCCAGACCAGATAGTCCATCTTGTAAGCAGATGCTCAGTTCCCTCCCTCCTTCAAGAGTCTGTGCCTCCATTAAGGAACTCTACAGTCCCATCTGCTTTTCTGATGTGACTGTAAGTCTCCATATACTCTCTTCCTGGAATGTTTCTTTCTACACATTACTACTCTGCATTTTCAGTTGTTGTAATGGAAGACTGAGGACCCCAAACTCTTTTGGTTTTAGTTTTTGTCTTTGATATTTAATTAGAGACTGAAGGTCTGAAGAAGTTTTCACTGGGTTCAATACTACCTTGTCTTATAAGGGCCTTGGATTAAGGTTTTGAGAAAAGTATCAGTCTATCACTATTTTAGTCATTCTCATGCCTAGTAGGAACTCGAGAATCTCTCTAAATTCTGGGTAGGAGAAGCACTACTCCAAAAGCACAGAAGGAAGGACTAATTATAGAAAAATAACTACAGAGGTTAGAATTATTCAATAATCGAAGAGAATCAAACTTACCTAAAATATGTGCACAGTGAATGGAATGTGAGCTGCAGGGACTGCTTATGATCTTTCTCAGTGATATTCTTCTAGAAAGCCAAGAAAAGGACATTTAGAAAATTTACTTCATGACACTCCACAGACATATGGTACCATGAAATAACATCACATACTTGTCCCAAGTATGAGGAGAGCAGATTCAGCAGACCACTTTGTGGCAGTGAACTAAACCCTTGTCCAGTATCAGGAGAGGGAAGAACCTACTACTTAAACAAAACTGGCAGATAAGTTTAGTTTATGCCCAAAAGTAATATCTGCAAGTTTTCCTTCTGGAAGGTTTGACCCAATAGTTGAAGAAGCTGACTTCTAAAAGATATGCACTTTCAGAGGAAGAGACAAAGGCAGGGATAGAGAATTTTTTTGTGAGCTTTCTGTTGCTTAAACAATGTTAAAGATTTCCCTTTATAATGTAGATTTACAGACTATGCTTACAAACATAGGATTCAGGCCTCCAGACAGGGTTAATCAGTTAATTTTGAAGAAACTTACTGTTTTAAAATAAATGTACCAAATAGTTAATGCTGTGCAAGGCATTTGATGGAAGGTTCAAGAAGACCCAACATGAAGGCTAGGAAGGTGGCTCAGTGGGAGTAGAGTGCTTCCCTTGTATGCATGAGGCCCTGGGTTCAATTCCTCAGCACCAATACACAGAAAAAGCTGGAAATGGATGTGGCTCAAGTGGTAGAGCGCTAGCCTTGATCTGAAGAGCTGAGGGACAGTGCCTAGGCCCAGAGTTCAGGACCCACAACCAACAAAAGAAAAAAAAAAAAAAAAAAGAAGACCCAACATGACAGAGACAGTAAGGGAGACAGGGGCGTGGGTCACATGAACAGAAGGATGCTGGACAAAGAATGGCTTAGTCAGGTAAAATATTAGTGAAGTTCAATTCATTAGCATAAGAAGGAAAACAAAACCTTCACCATAGCATTCTGAAGGGATGATAAAAACAAAGGACACAGGGTTGGTCTATTAATAGTCACTAGTGTTATTCAAGAAGCCATGTGCCCTCTACTTTTTTGTGTAGGATGAAGTAAAAATTAGTTTATCAGCTACCTGGTGAATGCAAAGAATTGGGACAATATTCCATTTGCTAACAGAGTACTTGTAAATACTTAAAGCACCCTTCTACTCCAGTACTTAGTCTGAGTAACATGACAGTATCTAAAAACTGAGCAATAAAAAAAAAACTGGAGAAACAAAACTTAGTAATATTGTTTTACAGGTATATTTTGAAGTATTGATGAATAAAATGGTCATATACTTTCTCTAAAATAATACTGGGAAGGAGGAAGAAGAGTAGGTGAGGTATATTATAGATGAAACAAGATAAGCTTATCATCATTGAAGGTAAGTAATGAGTACACTTGGGGGTGAGACAACTATCAACTATTTTTTTTGGCAGTCATGGGGCCTGAACTCTCGGCCTGGGTGCTGTCCCTCAGCTCTTCAACTCAAGACTAGCATTCTGCCACTTGAGCCACAGTGCCACTTCTGGCTTTTTCTGCTTATGAGGTGCTGAGGAATTGAAACCAGGGCCTCATGCATGCAAGGAAAGCACTCTACCACTGAGCCACCTTCCCAGCCCTCCTCCTCTTTCTTTTTTGTCTGTCATGGGGCTTGAACTCTGGGCCTGGGCACTGTCCCTCTGCTCTTCATCTAAAGGCTAGTGCTCTACCACTTGAGCCACCGTGCCACTTCCAGTTTTGTGGTGGTTTATTGGAGATAAAAGTCTCATGGCCTTTCCTGCCTGGGCTGGCTTTGAACTGCGATCCTCAGATCTCAACCTCCTCAGTAGCTAGGATTACAGGAGTGAGCCGCCAGCGCCTGGCCAACTTTACTTATGCATTTGTTTAAAATTTTCTCATAATTTGTTTGTAGGCAAGTCATAAAGCTGGAGACTAAACTGTGACTTGTGAGACAAAAGCTTATACAATACAGATTGGAAATGAGCACAGGGTCATGTCCTTTGATAGCTATTTTGCACAAAGGTTTTAGAAATCTATCAACAAACATTTGGGAAACTCAAATTGAAATATTCAGAACAAATAAAAAGTAACAAATCTCATCGTAATCGACTTCAGTGAAAGAATCCACACTTTCAGTAAATAATTACCATCACAGTGAAGAGATGGTTCCAACAGGTCTGTCGATCGGGAAAGAATATGGAGAGACATGGAGTGAACCAATGCAGCAGTGGTACACAGTAGAAACCATGTTGAAAATGAACTATACATACAGCTTTTGGGTGGGTACAGAAGGGAAAAACTATGAGAGAACAAAGGACTGTCCAGGAAGAAATGTACTATTATCCATCTTATGAAACAGTACCCCCACCTGTACACCACCTTTATAATAACAACAAAAATGTTTTTAAAGTTTTAGATTTAGGTTTCATATTTAGGTCATAATCAATTTGAGCTATGAGTTATAAAGTATATAAGATCTGGGTCTAGATTTTCTTTTTTTTTTTAATCTTTTGCATATGATTGCCCAGTTGACATTTATTTTATACTGTCTCTTTTTTTTCCAATAAATTATCTTTGCTCTTTTCTCAAGAAAGAAACACCTCAATCTTTTTCTTCTAATTTTTATATTTTATAGTCTCATCTTTTGCCCAAGTTAGCCAATACCAAAATTCACTTATTTGCAAATCCCGCACAGCTAGGATGACAGGTATGCACTATGGTGCCCAGATTTTTTTTTAATTTACTTTTATTGGCAAGGTAATATACAGAGGGGTTGCAGATATATAGATATATATGGTAATGAGTACATTTTTGTTGAACATTTTTACCCCCTCCCTCATTTTTCTCCCACTTTCCCTTGGCCCCTTGAATTCCCCGGACCAAGTCTAAAAGTTCATTTCCAACATACTGTCTTTTTAAAAAAAAAAATATATATATATATATATATATAATATAAAGATACTGTACAGAGGGGTTACAGTAACATGAGAAAAGTAATGATTACCATTCTTATCGAATTGTTATCCCCTTCTTTGATTTTCCCCTACCATTCACCCACTCCCCTGCATGGGGTTGTAAAGTTCATCTTGTATATTTCATTGTTACAATTGGTCAACCTGTATCTCTATTTAAGGATTTTGTTTTTTTCCCTTCGCCTTCCCAAATTAGAAAAATGTATATATAGGATGCTTTTTATTGCTCAAGATGAAATCTTGTCAACTTTATTTTGCCTAGGCTGATCTTCATCTGTGATCCTCCCAATCTCAGCCTTCCCAAGTTTCTAACATTGTAGGCATGAGCCACTGTGACTATTTAAAAGCCCAATTTTTGTACAAATTGCTTTTTATTTAAAAGTTCCTTCGTTAACGGCTTTTCCAAATCTAGTATTTTACTGCATAAAAAGCCTTGAAGATAGTTCTTAATTCTCTTATTGAAGTCTCAGCCTCAGATTGATACTTGAAGTTAAAAAGAATTAAGTGGCCAGATAGCTCTTTGACAGTCTCTTTCACTGCCAGGCAAACACATCTCTTGCACATATGCCTGTGTACTTGCTTCTCAGCCTAAGATGAACTCTTCCACACATCTCAATCAAGTCAAGGATGATGGCTTAACTTCTAGCCATTTACTCCACACCATCTTTCCTAGTGCATTCAAGGCTGTTTTGAATCTTCTTCCTGTGGGTTCCAACTGCCCCTGAATATCCCTTTATCACAGCCATATTATATCTGTCTCTCCCACTACATTCTCAAGGGACTCCTTGAGAATTATTCCACCTCTGAGGTTCTGTTTTGACTTAGGGCTGGCCTACAATTAGCACAGAGTATACACAATAAGAAGAGGGTAGGAGTAGAACATGCGAGGGTTGTGCTCACTAATGCTTACTTTGGCAACTCGGCACTGCTGCAGTTGGACATCTATTTCATCCCACTCTTCTTCTAGCTCAAACCAGCCAATAGGATCATCTTCTCCAAGGTCTTCAGATGAACAGTAAACCCTGTGTACAGAATGACAATCAAAACAATTTCCTGTTCCTAAGCTTCTCCAGAATCCAGCAAGTAAAGCCACATTTATATAGGAGTTTCCTCATATACAAAGCATGTCAATTAAAAGTGGGACCAGGAATAGCACCCACTACCCACTGGGAACACATGAGGTAGTAGTGATAGAGGTCCTCCCAATTTGTAGCAATCTCATCTATAAAATGAAAGTTAAGAAGAAATTTGCTCTCTATACAGTGGCTTATCTATCTGAAGAACCAGACTTAATGAGACTCTCATGAGAGAGGCAAAATGACCACTATATCTCAAAAGAGCTATGGAAAGGGAGGCCCAGTTTCTTTGACTCATTTTCCACACATCTGTCTGACTAATGTGTGACCAGTGTGGGGTCTGGGCACTCACAAACAGCTGAACGCAGAAGTCTGGGGGTTTTCAGACCCTGGAATTCCAATAAAGGAAATCACTGTTCATAGGCCTTCATGTTATTTTTAGTTCTTAAGAAGTCCTTCTAAGCCAGGCACTGGTGGCTTACACCTATAATCCTTGGAGGCTGTGATTTGAGGACTGCAATTCAAAGCCAGTCCAAGCAGGAAATTCCATGAGATTCCTATCTCCAATTAACCACCAAAAAGCTGGAAAGAGAGCTGTAGCTCAAGTGGTAGGTTAGTAACTTTGAGCAAAACCAGCTCCAAGACAGTGCCCAGATGTTATGTTCATTGAGTTCAAGCTCTAGGACTAGCACCTCCCCCCCCAAAAAAAAGTCCTTCTAGAAAAGTTTTCTACAATGGTGGGCCACTTTTTTGTCAGTCATGGGGCTTAAACTCTGGGCCTGAACACTGTCCTTCAGCTTTTCAGCTCAAGGTTAGCACTCTACCACTTGAGCAACTGGGCCACTTCTGGTTTTCTGAGTGGTTTATTGGAGATAAGAGTCTCATGGACTTTTCTGACTGGGCTGGCTTGGAACTGTGATCCTCAGATCTCAGCTTCTTGAGTAGCTAGTAATACAGACCTGAGCCACCGATGCAAAGTAGGTAGGTAGGGGCTGGGAAGGTGGCTCAGTGGTAGAATGCTTGCCTTGCATGCATGAGGCCATGAGTTCGATTCCCTACCACCACATAAGCAGAAAAAGCCAGAAGTGGTGCTGTGACTCAAGTGGTAGAGTGCTAGCCTTTTGCTGAAGAGATCAGGGATAGTGCACAGGCCCAGAGTTCAGGCTCCACAACTGACAGAAATAAAAAAAAGCAGATTTATGTATCATATTGAACTAATGATTTATATAATGACATATATAAAAATGTAAGCCATCAGGCCAAGGAATGAATAAAGGCACTTTTTGTTACAGAATAGATTGCATGCACAATATTAGGGAAATGATAAAAAGTTGCTGCCATTTACTTAATATCAGTAAAATAACAGGAATAAGGTAAAACACAGAGAATCTCCCTGGTGAGGCTGACATTTGTGTATAGTCTTAGATATTCTGAATGTGCATATCTGAGAACTGATGTGTGAAGCAAGGCTGGACAGAAAGTTCATAAGACTCTCATCTCCACTTAACCAGCAATAATCCAGAAACGGAACTGTGGCTCAAGTAGTAGAATGCCAGCTTTGAGTGCAAAATGTCAAAGGAGAGTGCAAGTCCCTTAATGCAAATGCCAGAAATGGCATAAAGAATAAAAATCAAAAGCAAAACATAAAACACATGGAAACACAAAAAGACAAAAGTTATGCAAATTTAAATGCTACATTGAGAGATGGATCACACCAAATACAAGAAATGACATTTAGACATTTTCACTCAATTGAAAAATAAACCAGGATAAGGTGGAATATATACACAATGGAATTTTACTTATCTATTAGAAATGATGATATTGCATCATTTTAAGGAAATGGTAGGACCTGGTGAAAACTAGATTAAGCCAAGAGAAACTAAGAATGTATGTTTTCTTTCACCTGAGGAAGACAGCATTAATCTATAAATAGACAATAGACAATTGGGTAAACTTGGTGTACATAATTTTAAGAAGTGAAATATGATAGATTCATATTAGAAATTAAATGATATAATTTATTAGAAAAACTTATAGTCCAATAAAATAAACACCAGGAATCGAGTAATCATATGTGGAAGTGAAATCAAGAGCAGAAAGGCAAACTAATGAAAACATAAAAGGTGTAGAAATAGGGGCTGGGAAGGTGGTTCAGTGGTGGAGTACTTGCCTTGCATGCATGAAGCCCTGGGTTCGATTCCTTAGCACCACATAAGCAGAAAAAAAAGAAAGTGGTGCTGTGGCTCAAGAGGTAGAGCAGGTGCCTTGAGCTGAAGAGCTGGGGGATAGCACCTAGGCCCAGAATTCAGCCCCATAAATAACAAAAATGTGAAGAAATAGGTATGAAATCAAATTTCCAATTAAACTTAATGATTTTAAATATGCATTTAATTTTACATGTATTTATTGTTTATAACTCTAATCTTTTGGTACCTCTTGCCTTTTGTGCTTTTAGGTTATCTTAAAATCTCTTTGTTGTGTGGACAATGCATGGACCATGATAGTCCTACCTATGCCTCTTGTGTTGCTGAGATTAATGGCATGAGTCACCATGCTTCACTGATTTGTGCAGATTGGGACTTGTAAACTTTTGTCCAGATTATGTCCAAAGTGTGATACTCTTGATCTCTGATTTCTGATAGTGATCATAGATGTGAGCTGGTACATAAGGCCATTCATAATCCTTTATCCCACTTGGAAGACATGAAGTTTAATTTTCCAAATGACATACAAGATGACAAACAGAAAAATAATCCCTTAATTGGGGTAAAGATGAGTTACTAATGTGAAACAAAAATACTTTCTAAAATATCTGACTAGTGTAATTATATTTTCAATCTTACCCTATATTTTAACATAAAAACTATTTTATTATTTATGCCAGTGATTAAACTCAAATTGCAGGCATGCAACTGTGGTTTGCACCTGTAATCCGAGTTACTTGGGGTGCAGAGATGCCAGGATCATGGTTCAAAGCCAGCATGGGCAGGAAAGTCTGTGTGACTCTTATCTCCAAAATTAATCACAGAAAAATACCTGAAGTGTCACTGTGGATCAAGTGTCAAGCCAAAACAGCCTAGAGACATTGACTAGACCCAGAGTTCAAGCCCCAAGACTGGCAAAAAGAGACTATTATTGCTTTAATCATTCATTTGGATCACCTATAGAGAGGGCAGGCTATTGAAGGTCACATCATTAACTGAAGAAGTAGAATTTGAGAGGATCACAATTCAGAATCAGTCTGGGAAGGGAGGTAATAAGATTTCGATATCTCCCTAAAGCCAGGCAGGTTGGAATGCATTTGTGATCCCAGCTACTTGGCTGACCAAGGTAAGAATGAGCTTAGCCTAGTCTCTGTTTTGCCATCAACAAAACTGATAATGTATGAGCAAAGTTAGTAAATGAAAAAGATTGTTGATGTGTCCTTATTTGTAGAATGCCTGTCTAACAAACAAAATATCTAAATTAAAATTAAAAGAGAAAGAAAGAAAGAAAGAAAGAAAAAAAGAAAGAGAGAAAGAGAGAAAGAGAGAAAGAGAGAAAGAAAGAAAGAAAGAAAGAAAGAAAGAAAGAAAGAAAGAAAGAAAGAAAGAAAGAAAGAAAGAAAGAAAGGAAAGAAGGAAGGAAGGAAAAGAAAGAAAGGAAGAAGGAAGGAAGGAAGGAAGGAATGGAGATAAGGAAGGAGGGAAGGAGGATAGGAACAAAGGAAAGAAGGAAGGAGGGAAGAAAGGAAGGAAGAAGGGAGAAAGAGAAAGAGAGTGGTAAAAAGAAATATAAAAAACATATAGTCAGCATGTGATAGATGTTAATAGTGACACTATACCATGTTAGATATAATTGTCATCATTTATTTCTAGGAGCAGACTAGATAAAACAAGAGCAGATTTCAGCCAAGGATACATACATGTGTTCACCACCAACGAACTGTTATTGATGCCTCCTCCTGGACCAGAAGACATCTAAATAAATAAAAATAAAGCCTAAATAAACCAATAACATACATATACAGAACTTTGATAAAACACAGGTCGGGCTTAAAGTGTTGGACCAACAGGATTGCATATCTAGGAGGTATGGTAAAGTGTGTGGGAGACAGTCATTCTGATGATCTTGCAATGATGAAACTGCCTAACCACACAGCTCCTGGGCATATCACTGCTGAAACAAATATTCAGTCAGAGGTTAACAAAAGTAAGATTTACAATGAAACAGACATTTTGACCAAAGGTATTTTTACCTGATTCATTGTATTTCTTACAATCTCCAGTTATATATCACACATACAAAGTTCCTGATTCCCTTCTGCTTCATTATTGTCTTTCCTTATTTTGGTTTTGTTTTCAGAAATACACAGGTCATATCGTATATTTTTGTCTTCTAGCCTTCAGAAAGTCTATAGTTAAATATCCTTAAGTTCCTTTTGTTAGAAAATAAAAGGCACATTGGGTGGTTCTTCACCTGTTATTATATAACTATATAATTATATAATTATACATTTTTATTTCTAACATTTTACCTGTATAATCCCAATTCATTTTTTTCCCAAAGGGAACCTTAGTGGAAGGAAGAATCTGAAAGTTCATTCTGGAATTTAGAGAAGTTCTGTTATTAAAACTCCAGTACATAGTATGGAAAGGAACTCTGAAATTATTCATTAGACAGATGAGTTGAAAGTCAGATTTTGTACACTAATACTCTTTCCTCAACCAAAATAACTAATATTCTTAAAGTTAATGGGCACAAATGTGCATAAATTTTCTAGAAATAAAATGATCACTTATGAAACATTAATAATACTTGCAAAGAAAGCTTTACAATAAAAGGTAATTCCTTCACACAATATGGATCTGTCTGGTACCATAACCCCAAACTAGACTAAGGCATCTAATAGCTATCACACTTGGATGTTCCCTTTTTGTAAAACTGTTTTATCGTGTTGAGTAATATGAATTGTATACCAACTTAAAATCACATTTGGAATAAAACAGTTACTAGATAAGACCTTCGTGTTTGAGGTGGTTTGGGGTTTCCAGTCAACCTCTCGAGTTTTCCAGGAAGGAGCTTGCTTTGCCACAGCCTCTGTGGTGGAGCAGGGCAGGGTTTTGAGAATGGAGGCCAGTCTGGGTAGGGCTTTGAGACATTTGGGAGGGGGTAGGAAGTATTGGATTTGTAGGGGTGGGGTTTCCAGTGGAACAGGACAAGGCTTTAGGAAGGAGGCTCAGAGATAGCCCCATGTTCAGTAGAAAATGGCAGGGTTACCGGGGAAGATGTTGTTTGCAGTCCTAAGAGAAGAATGGGGCTGCAAGCGAGGAGATGTAATGACCTGTGAGCGAGAAAATACACATAAGCACAGTTAAAGATGTCAAAGGTGTTTTACTAATGTGTCTGCAACCCTGTCCTAGGTTACTAGAATTAGGAGCAACTGCAACCTCCAGGGGGCAAGTTGTTTTCCTTTTTCCTCCTCCTTGCAAGCCTTGCCTCTCCACTCTCCATTGGCCTCTTTGCAAGCCTCTCTGCCTCTCCACCTCTTCACAAGCCTCTGTGCTCTCTGTAGTCCTCTCCGCATTTCACAGGACTCTCAGCTCTCTGCAGGCCTCCCTGCTCCTCACAGTCCTCTCAGCTCTGTGCAGTCCTCTCAGCTGGCTAGGGCTTCCCCAGGTCTCCCTGCCTGCCCAGACTTCTCCAGCCTTCTCTGACAGCCTGGGATTTCCCAGACCTCTCCTTGATCCAGCTTCCTCAGGCCATCAAGCCTGAGGAGAGCCGGGCACTGCTCTGCTCCAGGAGCCATGTCTCTTGTCATGTGTCTCTTGCGGCATCTCCTTCTTTCCATCCCCTCCCCAGAAACCCCTCTTGCTATATCTGGTGGCCTGTCCCCCAAGCCACCCTTTGACCCCTCTTCCCCAAGTGGCCTGGCATGCATGAAGATGGAATCAGCATGGGGCAGGACTTCCCGGCCCCTCAAGCTCTCACAGAGTTTACTTAGAGGAGGGGTTACTGGTGGAGCGCTGTGGGCCTCCATGGGTTAGGTAGAATGGGATTTCCCGTGGAGCAGGGTGGGAAATTTGAGGGAAGAGGCTGGTGGAAGGCAGGCTTTCTGGTGGAGGAAGGCTGGGCTGATGGGGAGAGGTTTATTGAGGGGTGTGGCTTTGAGAGGGAAGTCAGTGTTATGAAGGACTGGGCTAGTAAAGGACAGCATTTCTGGGGTGGAAAACCCCATACTTTTTGGCATGTGGTAAGATGGAAGGATTTCTGGCAGAGCAGGAGGGGGCAGCAATGGACGAATGAGCCTTGTCAGGACAGGGCTTTGAGGATCCAAAGGACTAGTTAGGGTGGGGTTTTCGGTGAAGCCAGCCAAGACTTGGAGAGATGGAGTAAGATTGATTGGGGACTTCAGTGTTAGGAGGCAGGATATCTAAGGAGCAAGCCTACTGTGGGCAGGGTTTCCAGTAGGGCAAGGCAAACCTTCAAAGAAGAGAATAGGGATGGACAGGTGCTTCCAGTCAAGCCTGGTAAGCATTCCAGAAGGAGGCCAACTGGTGGAATGGTTTCCAGTGGAACAATGTGGCCTTCCAGAACGAGCAAGGATGGTGGGATTTTCTGGTGGAGAAGGGCAGGGCTTGGAGCTATGAGGCTAGTTGGAGGTGGGGCTTTCAGAAGGTGGTAGGGCTACAAGGGTTTAGGATAATTATATGCAGGGTATCCTGTGGAGTGGAGTGTGGATTCCACAGAGAACCCCAACTAGGGGTTGGATGAGGAGCTCAGCTGAGGGTTGGATTATTGGGGGAGAAGGGCAGGACTTAAGATGGGGAGGTAGGGAAGTACCTGGTGAAGTGCTTTCCAAGGATGAGGTGGGCTGTGCCAGTAGCTTCCAGTGAAACAAGGCAGGGCTTCAAGGGCAAATATAGGGTGGCGGATGGATTTTGATGTAGCAGGACAGGGCTTCATGGGAGGAGTGTAGTTCAGGGAAGGGCTTTGAATGGGTTGTCTGGGCTGTAGGAGTAGACTAGTTATGGGGTGGGGGAAGGGCAAAGGGGAGAAATGTTCCCTGGAGCCTCTAAGGAGCTTGAGGGAGAAGGCTGGTTGAGAGTAGGGTGAAAGGGAAGGGTGGGGTTGGAGGGACTAGGTTAGTTAGGGGCAGGGCATCCAGAGATAAGGGTGGGGATTCAAGGGAGGAGCTGGATGGAGGTGAGGGTCTGGGTGGAACAAGTTGGGTATTGAGGGAGGCGATATGTTTCTTTGGGGCAGAGAAGAGAGTAGATGGAGTGGAAGAGGGATTTCCAAGTAGCAGAGCAGGGACTTGAGGAAGGAGGCTGGTTGCAAACAGGGCTTTGAAAGTTTATAGCAGGGCTACTAGGGTGTAGGTTAATTGGGGGTGGGATTTCAGGTGCAGCAGGACAGGGTTTCGAAAGAGGGGCTGACTGGAAGTGGGTCAAGTTGAACTTGTGAGAGGGGATAGGATAGAGGCAGGACTTCGAGTGGGAAGGGAGAGGCTATAAAAAAAACAGCAACTACTAATAAAAATAATGCAAGAATACCATTTTCAGCCAGTGTAGAATTAATTATATTTCTGTATATGTGAGAGAGATATTGGATAAACTAACCAAATAATGATTTCTTCCTACTGAAATTTTTCTTTATTCTAATTGAGTGAGAATAAAACAACAGGCCACGTCAGGCTCATAGGCACACAGTAGACTGACACATGAAGCACTGGATTTGATTACCCAGCAACTACTTTAAGGAACACAACAATTTTAAACTCTCTCCGTTGGTCATAATGGACACTCTGTTGACTGAAAATTGTGAATAAATAGAAAATTTTCTTGAACTTTTTGGAAATATTAATCTAAACTAAGCAATAGCAATGCTTTAACTTTATACTTCTATATTGGAACCTATACTAAAACAAAATAAATAGGAAAATATATTAAATTATACACAGAATGTTCATTCTTGCAGCATCAATTTTAATCTAAAATAACTTTAAACCAGAAAATTGTTTGCCATATACTGAGATTGCAGTATGGTTTCCTTTTCAGTGATCAAAATGATGATTTAAGCAATATGCCTTTATCATTGGATGCATTGATGGTTAAAAGATAGCCAAGAATGTGAAGTACCCTAAAACAATATCCTGAAGAAACTCACAGGGTACTGTGAATTGATGTTGGAATAAAATTAATTACTGCTTACAGTAGGAATTAATATTAAGTAGGCACAGAAATATTTTCTACAAGAAACGGCTACATTGAAAAATAAACAATGAAAAGGAAGGAGGCAGTCAGACCATGAAGTTAACATTATCTAATGAATAACATTTATTGAGGCTTGTTTGCAATCTGCTTGACCTAAGTTCTTCCCTGAAGCCAAATAACAAGAAAAAACCCATGGAAATACAGTAATCATTTTCAAGGCATTCTTAGACTTTAGAGAGTGAATTAAATTAATACATTGCTAGAAAGTAAAGACAGATGTCCAAGATAAACAGCGAAGAAAATATTCCCAATCTATGGCTCTCTGCTGTGAGAGTGGTGCAGGCCAAGGCGTGAATGGACTGAAGTACAGGAGTGCATACTAGTAGTTCCCAAGTTGCAATGATGAATGTAACACGGGAGAATATCAACATAACTGTCACATGAATTTATCACTGGAGAGTACAGAGAAGTACAGTGAAAATCCCAGGAGAATTATAAAGTACAATCTTACATATTTGTCAGAACAGTAAATTCAAATGTTTTCAGAAAAGTGTCTGGCATTGTGTCCTAAAACACTTGGAAAGACTACAGGAAACTACCGGGCACTCACATGATGCCAAGAAATGATTAACTTATAATTTACAAGACATTGAATAATCATAAAAGTCTTGTTTCAGTAGTGCAAAATTAAGCCTTAATACACTCTGTTCTGAAATAACACATTATAAAACCAAATCAAGAACAATCAAATTATATATGTGACTCAACTGTTTCCAACAATAGAATTCAAAAATTCAAATTACATACTGTATCTGTAAACTGATAAAAATCATACAGGATGTCAAACATAATTAATCTTTCAACACTGCACATTTTATGTGAATAGTCCTGATGATAAATGATTTATTTTCCTTACAGATTTTGGATGAACACAACAACAGCAATACAAAACCAAAAATCACTTGGCAATAGATCTGGATGCCAGTGGCTCATCCCTATTCCTAAAAGGCCAGGAGGTTGAGATTGGAGGATCATGGCTCACAGCTTGCTGGGGTAGCCAAATCCATGAGACATTGATGTTCCATTGATCAGTCAAAGGCCTAGTGGAACATTGGCTCACATGGTAAAGCATCAGGCATGAGTGTAAACACCAAGGGTTCAAGGGCTCAAAGTCAAATCTCATTACTACACCCCACACACACACTCACAACCTACACACAAACACACACACAAAGGGGGAGATACAGGAACAGGGAGAGAAAAGGAATCTTAAGAGTTTAAAAAGTGAAGCCTATCCTAGAAAAAAATCCTTTCCAAAAATATACAACTGTAAGAGTACTTGTGAGGGATTCTAGAGCTGAGCTGTGAGATCTGGAAAGAGATAAAAGATTAGAAAGCCATCTTAAACAAGACTCAAAAGGCTGAGACATGTACCCTGGAAAGGTCAAATCGTCAAGGCAAGATAGAGCTATAAGTTACTACCTTAAGTGTGTTTAAAATACAGCTGTTAGGATACTAAAATAGTAAGATCTTGGAGATGAGATGAGATATTTTATGGCTAAAGTATGTATTCCTCCCTTCTGCTCCCTAACAGTAAGATAGTTAATTGTCACTATGTATACAAAGTATACCTCTTGTTAGTGGTTGTAACCACAAGATAGATTGATGACCTAGTTTGTGCAAATACCTTTAGCCACACCCCTATATTAAACTGGATAAAAAGTTTGTTAAGCAGGACCACCAAAAACTGGTGGTGAGCCTTTGGGTCCCCTGGTGTCCCACTTTCCTATTCCTCTCTGTGATTTCTCAGTTCTTTGGCAAGGTATCCCATCATCTGTGATGTTCCAGAGTTGTGGTTATGGACCGACCTGATATTCTGAACTCCTCAATACAAACTGTGGAAACACACTTTATCAAAGAAGATACACAAACATATATGAGCACCTGGCAAGATACCAATCATCAGCAGTAATCCTGTGAATCATTAGTGAAGAAGTGGAGTTCCATTATGGTGGTCATAATGGCTAAGTGTAAAAAGTATGTAATAAAACCTTTGGAAGGTTCTTTTGCTCTTTTTGCTATATAGTCCTGGTGGCTTGGAACTTTCCAGCCTTGTCTCAGCTACAGAAGTGATGGGATTTTGAATATGTGCTGCCATGCCTGGCATTTAGAAAGTTCACAATAAAGTATTACCAAAGTGCATGAAAACAGTTTTGTAAGTGATGTGTATTTACATCCTCAATTGTAAAAATTAAACAAATATATGCCAGAACATCGCATTATTAACATTATTATATATGCAGTTCATCAGGCATCACTAACACCTCAACAGATCAAATGCAAAGTAAAATTTCTAATTCTTTCTAGGACAAGCAAAAAGGTCAAAAGCTATGTACATATGACCATATAAGATGATGTTAAATAAATGCTTAAATAGGGATACAGGTAGACCCATTGTAACAATGAGATGTAGACACTACATTGAAAATAAACTTTAAAACTGGCAGGGAGGAGGGAGTAGTTGTGGAGGTGAGAGGGAAGAGATGGTAGGGGAAAAACAAAGGAGGAGGCAACAATGCTCGATAGGAAATGTACTCATTACCTTGTTCATTTAATTGTAACCCCTCTGGACAGTATTTTTACAATAAAAATGTACAAAAATTCTACTTCAAAATCTAACATCTAAGGCAGTGTCTGAAATACAAGAAGATAAAAAATAAATCTAGAGGAGTGGTATCTTTAACACTGTGACAATGAGAAGCGAAAGCTGGATTTTAAATCAGGGCTTGACAAGATCAAGTGTCCACTAAATATGTGCTCACAGCTGCAGAGTTGACCATGATCACAACAATGGAGGTACAACTGAAAGGCAGCTCAGGCTGTTACAGCATTGTTATGTAGACACAATGGGACCTCTCCAATAATGGTAAAGCACAAAATAGAAGTTAAGTCAGTAAAATACATGGGAGAGTTTACCCACTGAGAAAAATTGCAGTGGGTGATCATTGCTCTTTGGTTGAGTATACAACCCATCTCATTTTACTTTAAGCTAAAGTATATTTCTGATATGAACACAATTATAATATATCAGTGTTTCATGAGTGCTGACTAGTGTAGGTGCATATTACTCTAAGATATATAAAAGCTTTAGAGGTATGTGAAGGCTATACCTTCATAATCCATTCTATGTTGTTAAGTTTGCATGAAGAAATGTTCATAACTAGGAAATTTAGACTCTTTTCGGTCTGATTCAGGCAACTGAAATAAGACATTAGGGTCATCCACTCCAATTATTCAGTTTGTGACCTATGAAATAAATACCATTATTTAAAATGTGTATGTATTTTTGAAAACACATGTAATACCACATGGCAAACATACAAAAGATACAATTTCCCATCTTCTTATAGAAGCTGAAGTGAAAATACTCCTGAAATGCACTCGTTTTTTCAAAGAAATACACAATAATGGCTACACTTTTTAAATTACCTTTTCAAAATGTAAATATACATACTTGAGAAAAGATTCTGTGCTTTTTATTCAATACTACATTATATCTATATCTATCTATCTATCTATCTATCTATCTATCTATCTATCTATCTATCTATCTATCTAAAGAATTAGGCAGGCAATGCCAACCAAATTTCCCAATTACCTAAGACTGACCAGTTGCAGACCTAGAATTCAAGTCCAGTTTTCCATCATGCTTATCTGGATATTCTGTGAATGTCACATTACCTTTTAAGAGATATGGAGCAGATGCATCCACATTATCTTTCTAATTATAGTTATAATGGCAATAAAATTGCTATAGAATGAAAATATTTTATAAATGAAAAGGGTATTGGGTACAAATTTGTTAATAATCAAAACAAGATTGGTTCATTTTCTAAAGAAATTCCTGAATGGCAATCATTCAAGCTTCCACTGTTTATTCTGCCTGGAGTAAAGACTTTAGGAGAACAATCCCATGCCAATGACACACCAGTGCATATGAAAACTTGCTTTTATCATTCAGTATCTTGAATGCAAAAGAAATAATTATATATATATACATATATATATATATATATAAAATCCAAGAGGAATAATTTTTGTGACTGTTACTTCCTCGTTATACCAAAGAAAATTTATTCCCTTTTCTAAAACATATACGATTTTACTGATATTACTATAATTACTATGAATAATGTAGGAATATATTATAATATCATCAATGTTATATAATGTATAAGTAATATATATAATATATTTATAATAATTGATACTACTATAGTAACTATAATTAATACATGTACAAAACTGAATTTTGTGTTATATAAACTATGAAGGGCATAAGGAATGAGAACTCTAATATGCACCACATGCCTTAGTCACATAATTTATTGTTTTGTATGAGTACTGAGGGTTGAACTAGGACCCAGTTGCTGTCCCCGAGCCGTATTGCTCAGGTCTTGTACTCTACCACTTGATCCACACATCAATCTCCTACTATTTTTTTTTTGGAGGCTAATTGGTAGTATGAGACTCACATTTTTTTTCTGTCTGGGCTGGCTTCAAACAGCTATCCTCAGACCTCAGCCTCCCGAGCAGCTGGGAATTCAGACATAAGTCTTGTTACATATTTTTTAATTCCATGCATGGCAAGTTGTGTGTCATTATTTTTGTGAGTTCAAATATATTATGGTGTTTCATTTCTAAACCCATTCAGAATAAACAACCATTTATTGGGTAAAACTATATGTTGCAATAGAAATTGTAAATACACTTACTTTACTATCAATTTTCAAAGATAATGTTATAATATTTCTAATTCCTGGACCTAAAAAAAAATAAGCATCCCTTCCTTAACTGTCTCATTTTCAACAGTATAAAACCTACTCGAAAAACGTCTATCTTCAAGAAAGCAAGGCCCTCTAATCACATATTCACCTTCAAGTTATCCTCCTCATCTCTATATGGCCTTTTACAATGAATTTCCTCTCTAAGATTGGCTACACTTATCTACTAGACTCAACCTACCACAGCAAACTCTTTGTGAAACTTCCTAGATAAGGTTGTATGACCCATCCTCATCAGTCATTCTGCAGCCTCAGTGGAGAGTTTGTTCTTCTACTTTACCTGTAGACTATATCATCCTGTTATATTTCCTAGCAAAGAAATAATAGCAAGCAGGCATGAGCCTTGGTATATTCAGAGGTTCTTTGGTTTTGAATGTTTCCATTTCCATTTCCTTTCCTTCCTTGGTAAGTGAGTTGGAATAACAAAAACAAATCAATTTTGAAAGCAGTGTGTTTTAGTGTAAATGAAAAGATACTGATTTGAAAATACTGTCTGTAAAATGCATGGTTATTTCATTTCCTGTGTATAACTTACAGTATGTTTTGAAATTTGGTATAAATCATTCATCTTCTCAGAGTGAGAAAATGGCATGGCACTTTGTAACTTGTAGTCATTTGTTGCCACTTGTCCTATCCTATTTTCCCTGTACAGAGTTTGTAATAAACTATATGTAATTTATTTATTAATTATTTTTATTTATTGTTGGTTGTGGAGCTTGAACTTGGGGCTTGGGCACTATGCCTGAGCTCTTTGCTCAAGGCTAGCTCTCTACAACTTTTTTTAACTGTATTTTCTTTGTTGGTCATAGGGCTTGAACTCTGGGCCTGGACACTATCCCTCAGCTCTTGAGCTCAAGGCTAGCACTCTACCACTTGAGCCACAGTGCCACTTCCAGTTCTCTGCTGGTTTATTGGAGGTAAGAGTCTCACTGATTTGCTGCCCAGGCTGGCTTTGAACCACTATCCTCAGATCTCAGACTCCTTATTAGCTAGGATTACAGGTGTGAGCCACCAGCACCCAGCTTTAACTGTATTTTTTCTTTTCTTTTTGGTACTGGAGATCAAACCCAGGACATTGCACTTGCTAGCAAGTGTTTTGCAACAGAGCTACATCCCACCCCTAGATCTCTACAACTTTGAGCCACAGTACCCTTTTCAGTTATTGAGTGTTTATTTGGAGATAAAAATCTCATGGGGACATTTCTGCCTGGGCTGGCTTTGAACTGTGACTCTTAGATTCAGCATCCTGAGTAGTCATGATTTCAGACATGAGCCACTGGTGCTGGCTATATATATAATTTAAATTGTAGTTTTCTTCAAGTCTTTCATCCTACACTGAAGTGTTTTCTTCCAGCCTTTCTAATAAATATGTAATCTATTCAATTTCAAAACTACTGGTATGCCTCACATTTATTCATGGCATTTCTGAAATCCAAGTTCCTCTGGCTGTCAGGTGGATACTTTTGCCTGTACCAGGCAATGTTGTTGAACACATATCATCTGGCTAATTTGAGATCAGAGAATGTGAAGCTACCAGAGTCAGATAAAGAACTTGCAGGACAATTCAAGAAAAAGTCATGTACTGTCTGTATAGGTAAATAGGAAGGATATAGAGAAATTCTTATATTTGAGTGTGTGTGTGTGCACTTTGGTGTTCAATTCTTTATCTGTTACTATACTATTTTACACATTCATTAGTATAAAAACATAATATTTTCATAAATATATATGTGCAGATCACAGTCTTCAAAATCCAGACAACCACCTCCATGGGCATCGCTTTCATGTGTTGCTCTTTGGGTAATGAGGATGAAATCTGAAATGGTTCTGTGGTAGAGAAATTGCTCTGAGAGATCCATGTGTATTTCCTTCAATAGGTTGCATGTTCCAACTCTAAAATAGGAAGTCTGTCATTAGACCTGACAGTGTTATATATTTATAAGGAAAATTATGACAAATGTATAAATGTCAGTACTTTCCTAGCCCTGATTAGGTTCCATAGAGTTAGCTGCATTACATCTTGACAGGAAAGTCTGATGAGGTTCATTAACTGACTTTTACCTATATAAGAAGAAATCCTGTAAAAGAAGCCTCTCCTCAATTACAAGAAAAGATAAGTTTGGACGTTTTTGAGTAGAGGAATTTGGCATTTGCCTTGGATCCTTTATTGGTAATGAGTATTTATCACTGTGTTCCAAATTGTCTCCTCCTAGGTTCCCTAAGCAATTACACATAAGCCTCATTCCATAACAAATCTTTAAATCCTTCTTTTATTTTATGATCATTGTTGTTGTTTTGCAGCTCCTGGAGCCTGAACTCAGGGCCTGGGCACTATCCCTGAGCCTCTTTTTGCACAGCACTACTTCTGGCTTTTTCTGAATTGTTTATTGGAGGTAAGATTCCAGCAGTTTTTTCTGCCTGGGCTGACTTTGAATCACAATGCTCAGATCTCACCCTCCTGAGTAGCTAGGATTACAGGTGTGAACCACTCGTGCCTGGGAAGTCCTTCTCCTTTAGATATTCTAACAGCCTGCTATCCAAGGACACTCTAAGATATTAGATGGACCTGTACCAATAGTTCCTTCACACTCTCAGCTTCTGTTATGTCTATGGGGTGCCTTTTGCATCTTATATTGAATCTATTTCACAATTCTCTTCCTAATCCATGATTCTAGATCTGTGTTACAAATAAATACCTAAAATTAGTGGCTACAAACCCTAAATTATTCAACTACTAATTTCAGTTAAATTTTATTGCTATATGATTGATCTTTGGTACAAATCTGAGCTTCTTGTCACCTTCTTGCATCTACCTCTTGGCATGAGCAGAGCCTGGGCCTATTCTAAATCAATTGCAAGAGACTAGCAAAAGAATAGTATTCCTGACTAGGAGTCAGAACAAGTAGTTGAGTGCCTGAAAGAAGCAATGAATTCCCAGTATGGGAAGGAGTGGGAGAAACAACAGCCTAGAAAGCAAACTGGTGGTCACACCCTTTAACCCTTCTCCTTAGGGGAAACTGAACCTCCTGCAAAGTGGCAGTGAGATAATTCACCTAGGGCATTTTCTAATATGAAGGAAGGTGCCATGACTACAACTCACTTGTAGTCAAAAAGAGGGAAATTCTTTGTATCCCCCTCAGGCTCAGGCTCAGTTTAGCTACATCTTAGACTTTGTCTACTCTATTACTACCAGAACATCATGATGAGAAAGAAAGTGTGATCTCCTGGCTTCTGACTGGCCCTGTGGGAAATGAGCCCACTTTCAGTTTTGAATCTGTTCCTTATGACAAGGCTATGGATGATGGTGGGAAAGCACATTCTCTGAAATGTGCCCTAGTATCAGATCTCTTTAGAGAAAGTCAAGGAATGACAGATTCTCCCTGAGAAAGTAAGTTTGTCTATTCCAAACAGGTCAATTAATACCTGATTCTGAGGCCCAGGTGGAGGTCCTTCACTAGATCCTCTGAGCTGGAGTGGAAGTTAGCTCTGACTTCAAGCCATCTTCACATTTCTTCAGCTGTTTCTCATGAACCGAAAGGTCACAGGAGTTGAATTAAGAAACAAGGAGAAATGAGAGTAGCAGAAGAATTGTCAGCATGGGAGGAATTAGAAACTTTGGTTCAAAAAAATTAGAAACTTTGTTTCAAACATGCCAGCCATGGGCTGGGAAGGTGGCTCAGTGGTACAGTGCTTGCTTTGCATGCCTGAGGCTGGGTTCAACTCCTCAGCACCACATAAGCAAATAGAAAAAAGCTGGAAGTGGCACTGTAGTAGAGCGCTAGCCTTGAGCTGAAGAGCTGAGGGACAGAGCCCAGGCCCAGAGTTCAGGCCCCACGACCAGACCCAAAAACAAAACAAAACAAAAATGCCAGCCATTCCTGGCAGTTCAGGGCTAGGCCAGGGCCTTGGAGGAGCCTTCCCTCACACACTTCCTGGTGCGTCCATAGAAGGAAGCATCACTGTTGCCTCTAGGCCACCGGCGTCGCCCAGCCCCCAGGCCCTCTGCCCTGGCCTTCCACACGGCCTGAGTTTACCTCCAAGTTGTGGCCTTTGTTCTTGAAATGCTTCAGCCACTGGTTGTCATATTTCTCCTTGTCCACCTTGGAGGAACTTGCTACTCCTTTTCCTCAGGCTAGGCCCCGCGGGATCTGTCCCAATCACTGCACCTTACCTACACTCCCCAGAACCGGTTGCCATTAGGGCTGCCATTGAAGGAACCAGCTGGCCTGCTGCCTCCTTCCTCCTGTGGCCAACCCTCTTCTTCCCTTAGCTCCCAGCCCCAATCCCAGCATGGCTACTCTAAAAAAACTGCAGGCTTGAGCTGCCTCAAAAGTGGTGGAATGTGCAGCTGGCTGAGAGCAGGAGGCAGAGTAGATCTCTGGTCAGTGTCCTTCACTTCACTTACTCATATATTAATTGTATTATTTTAGTATTTAAATTTTGGATCTCTTATGTATTTTCTTATTAAGCCTTTGGGGAATAGCTAGTAGAAATATATTCCCAAAATTCGGATTGTCTGTTGTTTAATTCTTTCTTTGGATATGGAGGGATGTGTTAAATAGTTATAATCGTCATGAACTCACATTTCTGCCATTCAGAAAATAATTGCTTATGCATTTGTTATCAATTATTTACAAAACTTGAAACTTTTAAAGTTTCAAATATTACAGGAAGATCTTTGATTCATTTTGAGTGGATGCTTGTAAGTAGGTTGAGGTTGAGATGTTGCATACATTCATGTGTGTGTGTGTGTGTGCGTGTGTGTGTGTGTGTGTGTGTGTGTAGAGGATGTACATGCATTATTGAAATCAGGGATACTGATGATGAGCGCTGGTCTGCAACTTGTTTCCTGTTTCTGAGATAATATATTGGGATGTTTCTTTGTTGGTGGTAGGCTCTGACTACTTGCCTTTGCCTGATGTCCACTTTCTAGCTCAATTTTTCAATTAAACCTTTTTATTTCTCTGATACTGCTTTGTCTCTAGTCTGCCATCTAGGATCTTCCTTTTGCTCTTTAAAAATTAACATTTAATATAAATTTTACCTCCTTAGTGATTTTTTCTTTAATTTACATTTTGAAAACTCTTTTTTTTTAGTTTTTCTTTATTTTTATTGTGAAAATACTGTACAGAGGGGTTACAATTACATGGGCAAGACAATGAGTACATTTCTTATCAAGCATTGTAGCCTCCTCCTTTGTTTCCCCTTCCCATCCTCCTTCCTTGCCCCCCCCAACCCTCCCGCTCCCCTTGCCACCCTCCCCACAAAGTTGCAAAGTTCGCTTTTGACATAACAACTTGTACATCTCATTGTTGTAATGGGGACATTTTGAAAACTCTTTTGATATCAAACTCCATGGTTTTAGCAAATACTAAGTATCCATGAAGAAAAACCATTTTGAAATCTCTTTTCAATGTAATAATACCTGGACACATTTGCTAGCACCAAAATCTTAAAATCATTTTGTAGTTTTAGTTTAAAATGCCCTCCCCCCCCCTTTTTTGGCATGCAGTGCCAGATTATTCCTGGGTACAGTGATAACAGTTTTATGCATTAAAATATCAGATAATTCATAATATATTTGCTCAATATATTTCCTTGATAGGTATGCACAAAAATAACACTCATAATCAAGTACATTAATTTCAAAGGTTGATTACCATTTTATCTAGGGGCAAAGTACCAAGATATAGCAGACCTCTGTCCCAAAGCTTTAAGAAGGATTTCAACACCTGACAAGTGCTGAAAAAAGAAAGTAAAAAAAATACCTTTGCCAAAAACATATAGAATCTCCACTCTTAAACAAAAACAGGTACTAAGAATAGAATACTTTTTTTTATAACATTTCTTAGAGATTCTGTCTCTATATCATCATATAAATTGACCTTTAAACACTCCATAGGTGGGCCTTAGTCTTCTGGGCCTCTAAAGAAAACTGGGGGAGAGGATCATCAACCTGGATTTTTTAATTGTTATTCTTAAGGTAATGTACATACAGGTCATCATTTTATGTCAGGTAATGAGTACATTTCTTGTTGGATATTCTCACCACTTCCTTTGCTTGCTATCTCTCTGTTTTTCCCTCCTGTCCCTGTCCACAAATGGTATAGTTCATGGTCAACATAGTATCTACATCATTTTTCTGTTCTCCTTGAATTTCTGTGGCTCCCCCACTCCCCATAAATGAACAAACAAGAAAAGAAAAATCTCTCTTGTTTCCATTTCTTGGAATTCATCTCAATATAAACATTAGTAATTTTATGAGAGTATCAGGCTCTGTCCACACATACTTCCTGTGCCCATCATAATTCCCACCAGATTCTAAGGTCCACAAAATAATTCACTTTCCACACAGAAAGAAGCTGAGGATCAGAAATATTAAGTAACTTACTGGGAATACTGGGCTGAGCATAGTGGCTCACTCTTAAAGAATTACCTACTCAAGAGAGTGAGATCTGAAGATCATACTTTAAAACCAATGCAGGTTGACATACCCATTAGACATTTATCTCCAGTTAAACAGCAGAAAGCCAGAATTGTGTGTTTCAAGTGGTAGAGCTAGAATACCACCAGACTTGAATGGGAAACGTAAAGGACAGTGCCAATTCAATGCTTTTTAAGAACCAGTACTGGCCCATACACAACCTCAGACAAACCACACCACACATCATACATACGCGCACACACACACCACTTCCCTTAAAAGTGCTATTAGTAATGAAATCCAAATATAGTTTTTTATTTTTTTATTTTTATTTTTTTGTCAGTCGTGGGGTTTGAACTCTGGGCTTGGACACTATCCCTCAGTTCTTCAGCTCAAGGCAAGTGCTGTACCACTTGAGCCACAGCACCACTTCCGGTTTTCTAGTGGTTTTTTGGAGATAAAAGTCTCATGGCGTTTCCTGCCCGGGCTGGCTTTGAACCGTGATCCTCAGATCTCAGCCTCCTGTGTAGCTAGGATTACAAGCATGAGCCCCCAGCTCCCAGCTCAGTTGTTTTTTGTTTTTTGTTTTTTGTTTTTTTGGTGAACATTCTGTACAGAGGGGTTCCAATTACATGGGCAAGATAATGAGTACATTTCTTATCAAGCATTGCAGCCTCCTCCTTTGTTTACCCTTCACATCCCTTCAGCTTTTATTTTTATATGTTTTATTATTGGCTTTAGTGAAGTTTGACCTGGTAGTCTCTACTAATGAGCCACAACTCGAGAACTTTCTTGGAATTACTACCCACATCTCTGCTCAGAGAAACATTCTCTTGGTTAAGACTTCCTCCTTTTCCACTTGGCTCTCCTTGTCTCAGTTTGTTCTTTTGGGACTAATATCTTAGAATTTTCTGTGTTGCATGGTCTGTAAATTGATTGATCTAGTAGATCTCAGCCATCCTAATAACTAGGATTATAGGTGGCAACTACTGTACTGGATGGTACCTGCCTTGTTAAGTTTATTTTAAGTTCACCAATCAGTGAAGGTTTTTAGAACTCAGCCATGAACACTTTGTGCTCAGAATTGGGAACTTGTTAGGTCCAGGAATGCAGGGGAAGCATTGTGTGCTATTTCATACTTGTTTGCTTTAATGGCAGCTTCCACCTATTGTTTATTGTAAGAAATTTGTGCAGTTAAAAACAGCTCCTGGGAGACAGATGCACTGTACTAACTGTTGCTCTCGGAACACAGGAGGAAGGAAAAGAAGTTCTGAAAGAGTCATACTTGGGCTCTCAAATGCGTATGCACATAGAAGTGTGTGGCTCATAGACTGTGAAACATAGTTGTTCAATGATAATTAACTCACACAGACTCAGCCACGGCAGGGTGGGCTTGGAGTCTTTCTGAGAGGCTTTGGCCCAGGCACTGTGGGCAACATTGACAGAGAAGTCTTCGGTGCAATACCACGGACAGCAAGTGAGCCCTCAGTAGTCCTTAGCCCTTGACAATTCTACCTAGGGGTGTGAACCCTTGACCGAGTCCTATATAACCTGTTACACAGCAACCCAACTACTGAAGTTATTTTGAGCCTAAAAGAAAATCTGCATTCATAAGGCAGCCACAAATGAGAAGCTGATGATATCCCATACTCAAATCCTTCTCCAGGAGAACAGAGTTTAAGGCTGTCCACACATTTGGGAAGTGGGATTCTGAGGGGTGCTAAGGGATGTTTAGGTAGGGAAATTGGAGTTAATTATCAGCTTGTGAATTCCTAACCCAACTTCCTGGCTCAGTAAGTGGTGAGTTTATCATGATCTCAAAATGGAGTTTACAACCCCTGGTCCAAATTCTAGGTATTCTTGTTAGAGCTTCCAGTTTTCCCCTTATGGCAAATAAAGTGACATCATGAAGGTCAGAGAAAGGACATTTATTAGATGGCAGCCATGACAAGACAGCACCTTAGCGCACCTTCAGAATACTAAGCAATACTCACCTACTTTTCTATTCACCCATGTTGTTAGGTCTGAGGTGTGTCTGGGGGTCCTTCAAAACAGGAAGATGTAGGGCAGAGCCTAAGAGCCTAAGACTGGCCTGCCACTTTGTCTATAAACTAACTTGGTTGGTGGATGCTCTGAGTAGTGCTCTATAAATCTGTGCATGTCTTCCACTAGATTTGGCTACTCTCTACTACCTAAATTATCTATGGTTGGGTCATATATTGTTATTGCTGCTGGGTGGTGGCTCCATTGTGATATCACTTTATTCTGCTGACCTAGGGGTTGAGTAGGTGAGACTGATGACACCTCATTTGCATCTTTCTCAACAACCAATAGCAGGGGAGTATTTAGGCTCCACCCACATTCTTAGTTACCTAGTGCTGCCTTGGATTCCAGAACAAACTTGACAAACAGACATAAAAGGGAGATGATGGTTTTAATGCAGCAGTCACAGATGGAGAGAGAGATGAGGAACTTCAAGGATGTGGTGCAAAAGCCACAGGTAGATTGGAAGGAGAAAACAAAGACGTGAACACGGAGGGCACCACCTGGATAGAAAAGGAGGGGCAGTTTGAACAAATGAGTGCCTAAAGAGAGAATACAGAGCAAGGTGTGAGGCTTGAAGAGGATCTGGAGATCAAAGTACAACAGACTGCTTGTCCAGAACCACAGTGAGAGAATGGAACAGTAGCAGATCTGTTGTTGTCCTTTTCCAGGGAGCCCTATAATGTTTGGGTCAGAAGCTGGTAGCTGTCCAGAGCACTATGTGCCCTGAACACATCTCAGGGCACAGGGTGCAACCATGATAATTGACATTAGATTGGAGTAGTATGGCTTGCAAGAGGTGATTGGAGCTCACTATGTGGAGCCTGTTTTGAAGTATTGTGGGGTTTGGATTCTCAAGGAAATAAGGGCAAGATCCTACAGCTGGTTCCCAAGAACCTGAAACACCTGGAGTGCGCATTGATAGATGACACATGCCCACTTCCAAAGAGCTGATGATGAGTTGTTGGAGGTCTCTAAAGTTCTAACATCCAATACATTGGCAACATGCCAATCACTGGTACCCTGGTACTGGATACACTGATCCCACACCCATGTTCTTGCTACCCTGATTGTGCTACCTTAATCCCTGACAACTTATTCTCTGCCACTCTGTCTCTGCTACCCTGACTTTGATAAACTGCTCCAGATGCCTCTATTTGCTACCCCAATCCCTGCACACATAATTCTGCCACCCACTTCCATGCCCCTCCAATCCTGTGTCTCGGTCACCAATATCCTTTCCCTGGTAGTCTAGTTTCAGTTACTCTGTTCTGCTACCATTAATTCATAACAACACAGTTCTAGCCTGTCCCTGTCACCATTCTTGCTATTGCCACAGACCCCAACCAGGCGAAGCAAGAGTGGGCACAGTCAGTCAAATTGAGACATTGGGACAGACACATTGGAACAAGTCAACTGAGAACATTCCCTCAGGTCTTCTAAGTGAGTGACTACCTAGAGGCAGAAAAGGCAAGAGGCTTCTGAGAGGTGGCCAAACTCTAGGGACATCGCCAGACCATTATTTGCAAGAAAAAAAAGGGTCTGAGGCGAAGGGTAATGAAAAGACAAAATTTTTATAAGGAAATATTGAGGATGATGCAGTATATTTAGATTAGTGTCCTATACTTGTGATCTGAATTATTTTATGACATAGATGTGTAATTGTATTGTGTTTTAAAAATATTAGGAAGTACATTTATGTGGTAATTATATAAACTTGTTGAATAATTTTATATCTTTATTTGGATGTTATTGAGTATTTTATGGCAGTTTACTCATGAGTCTGCCTTTGTCACAGAGAATTAAACTCTCTATCAAAAACAGGAATTTCCCTTTGTGTTCAAATTATACAGTGAGCTACCTCATGTGAATACCAAAATAAAAGCTAAACTATGGCAAATCTATTAAAGCTGCACATTTGAATGGAGGGGTCCATGATAAGGGCTACAACAAAAACAAAAGAGTTTTGCAATGGAATCTGGGAAAGATAGAATGAGTTTTGTTGAATAATTGTTTTAGAAAGTGATTTTAAATAAAGTGATGCACATTGTTGCATAGTTCATGATTTTATATCCTTAAGTCTGTATTTTCCAAAAGACATGGAGTCCTGTACTAGCAAGAATAAATTTTATTGTTTGTATATTTAAGGCCAAAATGCACAAACATTATTACAAAAACATACTATTAAATCAGAACTTGTAAAAAAATAGAATGGAGGTAGTGAAATGAAGATATACTAGATTAATAAAATACACATCAAATGTTCAGCTAAATCCAAAAATAAAAATATGATACACAATTCAGATATAAAATTTCATAGTAGTTTTGCATTGACACATGTTCAAATGATATAGGTTGGATATTTTTATTTTAATAAAACAATATTTAAATAAATATCTCCTGGTTCTGTTTAAGTTACTGAAGTAAGGTATTAGGAATTTAGAAATTACATATGACCCTTACTGACTATGACTCAGTCTGTTTTGAACATCACTGTTCCAGCCTGCTCCTTCATAACAAACATTTAGGAACACATGAAAGGAAACAGGGTGCCAACTTTCCTTGATGAGGGCATTATCACCATTAGCCCTCACACTAGAGCCTCTTCCTGTTTGACCCATAGCCTCTCAGAGCCTTCAAAATTCCAGATGAGAAAGGAATTTCAGGCCTACCATTCCCCAGGCTCCTGGGCTGACCAGGGCAGCAAGACTCTTTCCACAGCAATCCTTGCAACAACGCTTTAGAGCTGTTGTGGGTGGGCTTTTGGTGATTTGGAGTCCCAACTTCGATCTGGCCACTTTCCCCTTTTATTAAAGACACACAGGGAAGGGAAGAAAAAGGACATTTATTGTATGAAAGCAATTAGGAGATAGCACTTCAGCACATCTTTAGAATATAATGAACTATTGGCTGTCTTTCTCTTCACCTTTCTCCTCAGGCCTGAAGTATGTCTAAGGTTGCTGGAGCATCAGCATATGAAGGTCTAGGGCATCTGCATTGGAGTGACCTGTCACTTTGTTCAGGAACTAACTTGGGAGGTGGAGGCCTTCACTGGTGTCCCTTCAATCTGTGCACAACCCCACAAGAATTTTCCCCACTCATCCTCAATTCCACATGGTTCAGCCAGGTACTCTTAGAATACCTTGCATATAAATCTACCATGACCTCATGCATTGCCTTGGATTGGAAAGCGTGTAGGGGAGGCTGATCATGTCTACTTTTCTTGTGTACATCTATCTAACCTAACAATAAAATGTAAGCTTTAGGTTAAACCTAAATTACCTGCTTTAACGTACTCCCTTGTGGTCCACTCTTCTGCCTCATACCACAACTAGCAGTTTTAGGAAGTAGAAACAGTTCCTGAAAGTTGTTGGAAACAAGGAGATCAAGTGATTATAGAGGTCCTAACAATGTGGCACCTACCTTTTCATTCTATCATAAGAAACAAAATGGAGAAAACTGTTGCCCCCAAAAAATCTTCCAAAGCTGAAAGTCTTATTGAAGAGGAATTTCCCTCGTGGTAGTCCAAGAACAAAGCAGAGCACAAATATAAGCAGTGAATACAACAAGACCACCTTTGGTGAAAGGAACCTGAGGAGGTACACAAAGACCATGCTGATGGTGAGCCTCCCTTTGCTTCTCACTGCCTTTCTTTCCAATGTCGCTCAATGCTGCAATATCATACCAAAAACTTAAAATCAATGAGGCTGAAAATACCACCAAAACTCAGACTATGACTTTACCATACACTTGTGGAAATCAAATGTATACACACCTCCAAGCCCTTGTGACCCAGTTTTCACTCAATGTCAATGACAAGGCTTCACATATCCCAACAGATCAAATATCAATACCTTTGAAACTATTAGTAATATAAATTTTATGATCAAAATGTATAAGGGTATCACTGAAAAGGAATATCCCTGAAAAGGATATGTTTAGGAATAAAGTATTAAATAAAATATGATACTTATTTTTTAACAGAGTAATACAATTCAGAAATTATGTAGAAAATCATTGTTATTATATTTAGTGCTTCCAAAAATGTTTTCTTGGTCTTTAATACTTATCAACAGAATGAAAAACAAATAAAAATAATACTACCAAAATTTCTGCTTGTGGTTGTCTTGTTTTTGTCTAATATCACATTTCAGATGTTACCCAAAACTCAAGAGAGACTTGTGTAAGTTAGTGACTATACTATTGTATTTGAAGATCAGGTAAAACAAAATCAGTGACATTGTGGTTGTGTTACACTTAAAAAACTTTATATCTGGATGCCTTTCTCAGGCTTCTAGGACTTAGATAACTAAGTACCTTGAGGGTGCTTAGAAAGTACTTAGGTACTTAGAAGACCGGATTCTGAGACTTGCAGCTTGAAGACATCCTAAGTAGAAAAGTCCATGAAACTCTTCTTCAATTAACAAGGAACAAGCCAGAAGTGGAGGTTTGGCTCAAGAGGTACAATGCCAACTACGTTGAAGTTAGAAACTGAACAAGAGCATAGTACTGGCACAAAAATACATAAAATAACAATATTCTCATGTGAACTTTTCAAACCTATTATTAAAAACATGACTTAAAAAGTTGTAATTTTACAAACTTCCTGAGAATATAGCTGATACCGAAAACTCCATACAACAAAACTTTCAGTTACTGCTACATCCATTCTTTGCAAGACCCCATCTACATGGCATTTTTCAACTGAGTCTATAAGGGGCCAGGGAGAATCGCATTCTGCCTAGTTGGGTTCTGGCTGTTCTCCGAAGTATGTCATTTCAATAATACCACGGTAAAACAGAGCCACGAATGTAAGAAAAATCAGACTCTGGGCATTAGAACAAATTGGAAATTATAAATAAAATCTTCAACAGGATCTACATTTATAACGAACTTCCACTTGTATACAAAATGCATTCACATATGTAACACATTTCCATGATATGTGTGTGTGTGTGTGTGTGTGTGTGTGTGTGTGTGTGTACCTATTTCAGTTTATCTATGTGCTGGTTAAATGAAAGTAAAAGTCTCTCAGACTTGTATAGCTTAGCTGGCTTTGAACATTGATACATCTTAGCTTCCTAATTAGGATTACAGGCATGAGCAAGTGGCCCTTGGCACACACATGCTTTCCAACTAATCTCTTTGCTATAACCAGAATCGTGCAAGATGACAGGAAGTTTCTCTTCCAGTACTGCCACCCTGTGCCCTCTCTTCTGCCACAACCCAGCAAACTCCATCCACTCTATCTTCTCCCTTGAATGAGCAGCTCCAGTCTTTGAAGTGATTATGGGAACAGATTTGCAACAGGATATAATCAAGAGAGACTCACCTGGCCTCTCTGCATGGGGATGAAGAATTGGATGAGGGATCAGTAGTCATGCCTACTCTGGCTCTTCCCATACAGTATCTGCTAAAAGATCCAGACTTACAGTAAGAAACCCCCATCTGTATATGATACTAGGCAGATTTGGAGGTGTTTCAATGTTCTGCTCCTTTTCAGAGGTGGATTTGTAAACATGGCCCAGGAATCCCATGGATCCTCTGTGCTGCCAGCACTAAAGGTGTGGAACTGACTGGATACCTCAGGATGGGCGTGGAAGTGGTAGCTGTGGGGAGGTTAGTCTGATGGAGGTGGGGCATGCTATGTTCTCTGATCCTTCCTGCAGAGGGACCAACAGCCAGAATCCCTCTGCCTGCCTGGATACTTCTTCATAGATATGTACTGCAAGAAAACTTAGGTTTCTTCCTTGTTTCCATTGTTATTCATGGAAGATCTGGCTCTGAGAGTCCGGCCCCTATAGAGGAGTAAGGATGGCAACCATTCTACCTAGACAATTGCCATCGACTGAGGGTGACCTGGTGAGCATTGGCAGAGGCCCAGACTGTGAAGTTACTTGGGGGGGAAAAATGTTAATGCAACTAAGCATTTTCTTCCTCCCACCCCTCCCTTCCCTTCCCTATTTTGAAATTTAGCTTCTTTCTTTCCTTCATTTCCTACTGTCCTTCTTTTCACTTTTTTGTGTGGTTGCCAGCAGTGAGATCAGAATTCAGGACTCCACACCCATTCTCGGTGTTGTTCTCTCAAAGCTGGGGATCTATGGGCTGGGAATGTGGCTTACTGGTAGCCACATGCATGCCTAGCATGTATGAAGCCCTGGGTTCAATTCCTCAGTACAACATAAACAGAAAAAGCTGGAAGTGGTACTGTGGTTCAAGTGGTATAAAGTACTAGCCTTGAACAAAAGAAGCTGAGTTCAAGCCCCAGGACTGGCAAGAAAAAAAAAAAAAGGTGTGATCTAGCTCATGAGCCATGCCTCAACTTGATGATTGTTGTGTGTTCTCATACCAAAGCTTCTCATAATAATTTGCATTTCCAATCTAATGCTTCTTTAACTTCCTGCTGGAATGTTTTTGTTCCTACTGCTGCAAGACTAGGCATAACAAGTCAACTTATTACCACTACCCTTGCTAGTGGCAGACACCATTGAGGATTCCAAGTTCACAGGGGGTGCTGACTGGCAAAATAAGTGCCAGGGGAAAAGAATAAATGACACATTTTCCTGAGGAATTTCATATATTCCAGGCTTTTAGATTCCTTTCTAATTTTGCTTTGCATAAGGTTGTTGCTTTGCTACATTTCACTATTCCACTGCCTCTTAATTCGTAAGAACCCTAAACAGCATCACAGATAAACATGTTACAGCATTGGAATGAGTGTGTGAGGGGCTGTAGAGCTCAGCATGGGGGAAACCCTTTCTAAATCTACAGGAGCTTTCTTAGAACAGAGATGAAATTTGACCATTGGTCCCAGATGAAGTAAGAGGTCAAGATCTATCCACACAGCCTGACTAAGATATGGAGTCATAATGCACTCAAAGTGAGGTCAAGTCAGCAGCTGGATCTGTGTCCTAGTACACCCATGATTACTGGGCAAAAGCTGTGAAGCCAGATCGTCAGAATGCTGCATGTGAATTATATTATTGGGGTCTAGAGCAGAATTAAAGGCAGAAAGGATTATTTGATTACTTTGACTATAATTTCCACTATTTTTTCAAACGTATTGGTAATTAACACATTTATATCTGTTCCTTTCTCATTTATTCAATTATCCTACAGTATTATTCAATTATTCAATTATAATTGAATTATTATTCAATTATTCAACACAATGAATAACTAGAAAGATGACCAACAGCTTGCATGATATGAAACATTAACGTATGTATTAAAACAAATGTCTGTAAGTGCTTAGTTTTCATCTGTCTTTAGTTTTCAAGTTGTGCTGAGGACATTAGTGTGCAGACCAGGTATATTTGGAGTAGAAACTCGGCAGCAAATGCCACCTCTCTACCAGCAGCAGATGAGTTTGAAGTTTTGTTTTCATGTTTGTTGGCCCTCGTGAGGACTCCCCTGGTTCAAATCCTGGAGCACATTTCTTTTTTTGGGGGGGGGGGTCCGGTCATGGGGCCTGAACTCTGGGCCTGGGCGCTGTCCCTCAGCACTTCAGGTCAAAGCTACTGCTCTACCACTCGAGTCACAGCACCACTTCCGGCTTTTTTCTTTTTGCTTATGTGGTGCTGAGGAATCGAACCCAGGGCCTCATGCATGCAAGGCAAGTGCTCTACCACTGAGCCACCTTCCCAGCCCCCCTGGAGTCCATTTCTTGTTGAGCACTCTTACCCTTTTCCCTTGTTGTTCTCCCACTATCCCTTCCCTCCCCCACCTCCCTCACTCCCCACTTCGAAGTTGTTGGGCATTTACTCAAATGATCACAAACATGGCCATACTAAAGCAACCAGCACAACTACGTTTATTGCAGCATTTTTCATCATAGCAAAGATATTGAACCAACCCAGATCCAGATGCCCCTCAGTAGATGAATAGATCAAGAAAATGTGATACACACACACACACACACACACACACACACACACACACACACACACACACAGATACATAATGGAATTCTGTGCTTTCATCATAAAGAATGACACCATCCCATCATTAGGAAATGGAACAATTTGAAAAAAATAATATTAAGTGAAGTATGCTAGACCAAAATAAATATAGGACCCATGGCTTCCCTCATTTGCAATAATTAGTGTACGTCTAGGATAATTTTATCAGATGAGAAGAAAAGCTCAAAAGCTCTGTACATATGTCCATATAAAATAATGCTAAGTGAAACAAACCCCAAAATATGGACACAAGAACTTTTTCTTTGTTTTTTTCTTTGTTTCTTTGTTTTTTCTTTGTTTTTTTGTTGTTTTGAATGTACTATATGATTTTTTTTGTTTCCTTTGTATGGTCTTCCCTCTATGGTACATCACCTGTTGTCACTGTACTTGATTTGTGATAGCAAAATGTACACTAATAGCAGAAGAGATGCTGTGTATACTAATATTGTGTGTGTGTGTGTGTGTGTGTGTGTGTGTGTGTGTGTGTATGAGAGAGGAAGGGGGAGGGAGAGAGAGAGAGAGAGTGTCTTGGGGCTTGACCTCAGGGCCTGAACACTATCACTGAACTTTATTTTGCTCAAGGGTAGTGCTCTATCACTTGAGCCATAACTTCATTTCTGATTGTATGCACACATGTGCACACACACACACACACACACACACACACACACACACACTTAACTAAAGACTTTCCTACTCAAGCTGGCTTTAAACTGAGATACTCATATCTCAGCTTCCTGATTAGCAAGGATTACACCAGCACCCAGCTTTTGAGCTTGAAAGATAGACTTTAAGGCATTTTATTCCTTTCCAGTGTTTACAAAATGAATCCTTAATACAGATTATAAATCAGACACTAACTATGCTCTTTTACAAACTAGGATAAAAGATATCTCATTTGGAAAAAAAAAGAATTTAAACAAATTGTTTAAATAGGTATACAGGTGGACCCATTGTAACAATGAGATGTACAAGACGTTTTATGTCAAAAAACGAACTTTACAACTTTGGCAGGGTGGGAGGGGGTGGGGGTTGGAGGATGGGGGTGGGAGGGGTGGATGGGAGGGCAAGGATGATAAGGGGAAACAAAGGAGGAGGCAACAATGCTTGATAAGAAGTGTACTCTTTACCTTGCTCATGTAATTGTAACCCCTCTGTATGGTATTTTCACAATAAAAAACTTAATAATGGCTGTGTGCTGGTGGCTCACACCTGTAATCCTAGCTACTCAGGAGGCTAAGATCTGAGGACCGTGGTTCAAAGCCAGCCCGGACAGGAACTTCCGTGAGACTCTTATCTCCAATAAAACACTATAAAACTGGAAGTGGCGCTGGGGCTCAAGTGGTAGAGCACTTGCCTTAAGCTGAAGAGCACAGGGACAGCACCCAAGCCCAGAGTTCAAGCCCCATGACTGACAAAATAATAAAAATAATAATAACAATAATAAAAGAATTTAATGTTTTATTAGCATAAAGTAAAAGGAGTCTCATTATAAGATACCATACAGGCATATAATAGTTTGATCATATTAACCTCTTCTTTTTTGTTGTTGTTGTTGTTGTTGTCATCGTCAGTTTTTTTGGGGGGGGGCCGGTCATGGGGCCTGAACTCTGGGCCTGGGCGCTATCCCTCAGCTCTTCAGCTCAAGGCTAGTGCTCTACCACTTGAGCTACAGCGCCACTTCCGGTTTTTTCTTTTTGCTTATGTGGTGCTGAGGAATCAAACCCAGGGCTTCAGGCATGCAAAGCAAGCGCTCTACCACTGAGCCACCTTCCCAGCCTGTCGTCGTCATTTTTAATGTACTGTGATATTTTCCTTTTTTTTTTATTGTGAGAATACCGTACAGAGGAGTTACAATTACATGGGCAAGATAACAAATACATTTCGTATTAAGCATTGTTGCCTCCTCTTTGTTTCCCCTTCCATCCCTTCCCATCCTCTCCCCTCCCCTCACCTGATCCCCCCTCTCCCCCCAACCAAAGTTGTAAAGTTAGTTTTTCGACATAACAACTTGCACATCTCATTGTTGCAATAAGTCCACCTGTATCCCTAGTTAAATGATTTGTTTTTTCCCTTCCCCTCCACAAATTATACCGACATCAAATATAGTGAAAGCATGGGTTATATCGTGGGGGAGGGACATACAAACACTTTCTTCTTCCCTTATTATAACATTTTAGTGGATTTCATTATGCTATTCACACACACACACACACACACACACACAGAGAGCATGCTACACATATAATGCATTTTGAATATGTTCATGCAATGCTCCTTTTGCGATCATGTAGTATTTTATTTCGGTCCAGATTCCTATGAGCAAAAACATCAGATAATTTTCTTTGTGCTTGATTTAGTCTCACAAAATATTATTCTTTCAGGCTTAGTGCAATAGCTTTGAAGTTTCCGACAATTTTATTCCACATGAATTACTTTTCCTCAGAGTACTAATTCAGCTTGTACCTTGTTATGTCCTGTCCAATGTTTATATTTGTTTTTCTGATCTTGCTGACTCAACCTGCTGAGTATAAAGCTATGGAGTCAGAAACATCTTGGACTTGTTCTGCTGCTATGCTTTGTTGTTAACTTTTAATTCTATTGCAATTTTTTGGTTAGGGAATTCTTCCAGTATGATATTGGGAATCACAATTCTTGAGTTGTAGGATACTGTAATCATATTCGATATGGACAACATCCACTGAAGTGGTGATCTTATGGCCCTACGAATTAATTCGTTGGAACTGGCTGAGAATTTTTATGTTCTCTGTGGACAGAGATTACATATGTATTATATAATAAATTTATGAATTATATGTAACTTTTTATTTATGTTCTTATGACCTAAAAACTTGAACATAATGCTTCAATTGCTCTGTTATTGATTGTTGCTTGTCCAATCTCTCAGTTTAATTTCTCAAACTCAGTTTTGGTTTGCTTTTTTTGGTCTCTAGTGTCTTGATTTCTTTCCATTATTATCTCTCTATCTATCTCTATTTATATAGAGATAGATAGCTTTCTCTAATACATAATTTATATATGTATATATACATAGAGATAGGAAGACAGAGTAAGATACAGAGAATGAGAGAAATAGATAAACACATCCTGGGCAAGCACATGGAGCAGGCCAAGGGGATGAGATCTTTCTTCAGAGGATGACTTCATATAGAACTCTGTATCTATAAAATTAGGTGATTTCCCAGAAGTCCCAGAGCAAATGCCTCAAGGCTAGGCATGCATATTAAATGTTTACTTAAATAGTAAACAAGGGCTGGGAAGGTGGCTCAGTTGTAGAGCGCTTGCCTTGTATGCATGAGGCCCTGGGTTC
The DNA here is from genome assembly GCF_024711535.1 of Dipodomys merriami. Lineage (NCBI taxonomy): Eukaryota > Metazoa > Chordata > Mammalia > Rodentia > Heteromyidae > Dipodomys > Dipodomys merriami. The sequence continues at coordinate 165,046 of NW_027202679.1, forward strand.
GATTCCTCAGCACCACATAAGCAAAAAGAAAAAAAGCTGGAAGTGGCGCTGTGGCTCAAGTGGTAGAGTGCTAGCCTTGAGCTGAAAAGCTGAGGGACAGCTCCCAGGCCCAGAGTTCAGGGCCCACGACTGGACCCAAAAAGAAACAAAAACAAAAAACAGTGTGTATGCTTTTATCATTGGAAAACTATTCTAGATGTAGTAGACATACCTAGTAGACATGCATACCTAGTAGACATGTATGTCTACTACATCTAGACACACCACCTAGTTGACATGTATGTCTACTACGAGATGTATGTCTACTACATCTCGTAGTAGACATACATGTCAACTAGGTGGTGTGTCCAGACATTGTATGTGAATTGCCCTAAAGTTCCTCTGTAAGTCCTACCTGTGCCTGAAGCCCTGCTTCTCTGACTGGATCTCTTGGTCTGTCTGAGGATTTCTGGAAGTTCAGGAAGTAACAAACCTCTGTTACCTTTTCCTTTTCATAAGAGTTCTGATGAATAAGCAAAATTAATTTCCCTGAGAGGGGCTGTTTGTTCCAGAAGATGGAATAATAGGATTCCCCATTCCCATACAAACAGTCTAGGGTCACAGCCTCCTTTTCCACCAGCAGAATTGAAGTTTGAGCTTCAGCTACCTTCTGGGCCATGCTGGCTCCTGAAATAAAGAGGACAGGGTCAGACTGACATTTTGTTTTATAACCAAGGAATGAAGGAATTTAAGGCTTGAAGCTGTGATTCCTTCCCTTCTGAGTTTCATTAGAAAACAAAGCTCCTCTCACTATCACATGCATGACTGAGAAGAACCTGAGCCCTGTGTTTTTGGACATCCTTACCAAGGCAGATAGAAGCAATGGCTGTCCCCAGCAGGCTAGTGATTCTTCCCCTGATTTAGACACTATAGGTATATAGGGACTTATTGTAAGACAGAGATGACTGTACAATGATGTTGAAAGGGAATGGAAAAGATACACATTCAAAATCAAAAAAGAGCTGTATAATTTATTTTTAAAGGACAAAATACTTTTTCAGGAAAGAATTAATGGAACTGAAAAAGATGAGATTTTTATGTGTCTACCTGGATATGCCACCATATGCAAGTATTTGTAACAGTACTGTATGTGAGTTTGAGGTTTCTTTTTAGAAGATCAGTACTTTAACCAGTACGCTTTGGGTGAAATAAATCATTCCATGCCTCCATGTTGAGGCAGACTTCAATGTGTGTGGAGTCTAGCAGCCTCCTGAAAAGTTGGACTTAGGAACAAGTCACACAACTCCATGAACTAATTCTTCAAAATAAATGTGTATATAGATAGATGAAGTGATGAATAGGTTCATAGCAATATGAATGCACATGTCTAGTTCCATAGCTGCAGATACAGAGAATTCTGCAATCATCACTGCAATCATCACCTTTCATAGGCACATGCCCTTTCCAGTTCTTTACCATCTTTTTTATTACTTTCTAATGCTGAGGTTTAAATTTTGGGACTGGTGCTTGCTAGGAAGGTGCTCAACCACTTGAGCAATGCCTCCATTTTTATGTTTGACTTATCTTTAGCTACCATTTTATCCTTTTATCCCCTGGAGCTAAGCTGAGACTACAATGTTCCTACTTACCCTTCAGGCACAGCTGAGGGAACACCTACATTATCTCATACTATCATTAAATCTTACTGTGGCTGATCTTGAAACTCATTTCATGCTGGGATTACAAATATTTATCACCAGTTCTGACCTCTTGCTATCTTTTAAAAATAGAGTTGATGGTAATTCAGGATGAATTACCTTCCACTGGCTAAGTTAACTACCTTGCCTACATTTTGTAAGAAGGCCAGCATGTATGGAACTGACTGGGGACATTTATCTCTTTGACTTTAATTGCTTTTGCAATTATATTTTTCCTTCCTCTCTTTCTTTTGATCATCAGGATGTGTCTTCCTGATTCAATAACCAGGCAACCTTTCCTCTACATGATGAAAGCTCTTTCCTCTCCATGCACTGTTAGTACATTTGAGGCTTTCTTCATTCCTTCTCATCTTCTTATTTCTTCATTCTTTCTCATTTTCACCCTTCTTTAGCTAAGAAGAATTCTGAGTAGAACTATGGGCTGTGGTCCTCCAATGACCTCTCCTGCTCTATACTTTTACTGGGCTACTGTGCAAATTCCACCTTCTCCATCACTTGTGAAATCCTGAAAATAAATAGGATGGAACAATGTGGACCATGGTGATCTGGAACAAGATTGGAGTTAGACTTTGCAAGAATGAGCACAGAACAGAAAAAAGCATTTGACATGATTAAAAACCCCTTTATGAGGGGCTGGGAAGGTGGCTCAGTGGTAGAGCACTTGCTTTGCACACATGAGGCCTTGAGTTCGATCCCTCAGCACCACATAAGCAGAAAAAAAAAGCCGGAAGTGGTGCTGTGGCTCAAGTGATAGAGCAATAGCCTTGAGCTGAAGAGCTTTAGGGACAGCGCCCAGGCCCAGAGTTAAGGCCCACGATCAGACCCCCTAGGAATACATACAACATTCCTCAATATAGTAAATGTTTACATGACAAACTGAAACCAGCATTTTACTTAATGGTGAAAAGTTAAAACCATTTCCTCTAAAATCAGTAAGAAGGATGTCCACTCTTTCAGTATCTCTTTAATATAATACTGGAATTCCTATCAAGGACTATAAGGCAAGGGAAAATCATAAAGGTAATACAAATATGGAAAGAAGTTAAACTATCCCTCTTTGCAGATGACATGATCCTGTATTTAAGGAATGCTATAGATTTCTCCTCCAAGTTAAATGAGTTGACCTGAAACTTTGGCAAAGTAGCAGAATATAAAATGTTAAATGGATTATTATTTTTCATAGTTTTAAATTTTATTGTAAATATACTTTTTATACCTGTTTTATCCTAAATTTATTATTCAGTTTTATGTTTTAAATTTTTATCTTTGTAAGTTTGTAGAGTTTTATTTTATTTAGTTTCATCCTATTCAGAGTTCCATTTTATGGTATGCCATAATCCATTTAGGTCTCATCTTCAAAGATACAATCATTTTCAATATCATATACTCATTCTTTTTGGAAACAAATGTGAATTTTTACCACATATATTTAAAATAGAAATAATATAAAATATCAAGTGATTACAAATATTTTTGACAAGGCATACCTTTGAAAAAAGAGAGGAAATTGGGGCTGAGAAGGTGGCTCAGTGGCAGAGCGCTTGCCTTGCATGCATGAGGCCCTGGGTTTGATTCCTCAGCACCACATAAGCAAAAAGAAAAAAAGTCGGAAGTGGCGCTGTGGCTCAAGTGGTAGAGTGCTAGCCTTGAGCTAAAGAGCTGAGGGACAGGCCCCATGACAAGACCCCCCCTCCAAAAAAAGAGAGGAAATTATACAATGGACAAGACAATCTTTTCAAAAATTGGTGATGGAAAAATTAAACTGGTTTTCTATATGAAGAAGACAAAATAGGACATAATCTCCTAGGCGCTACAAAATTCAAGTCAATATCAAAAATTTTAAACTGCATAGCTTTAGAGGTAAAAAAAAAAACATAGGAAACTCTTTGAAAGTTATTGACATTTGTATTGACTTATTATATAAAAGTTTAACTGAGTAAAAATAAGAGCAAGAATTAAAAATAGGACTGCATCAAATTAGAACTATTGAGTAGAGAAAGAATTTTTATGTAAAACATACAAAGCTCAAAAATAGGTCTCAAATTAAAAGCTATTGCAATTCATAAATGTGTAAATGAGTTGATAGGTTTCAGAAAATACAAATTGTGAACACGTGAAGAAATTGCCAACATATTACAGGCATTAAGGTAAATTAAATAAATATTGAAAGTAAGGTTCCATTAAATCCCAATCAGACTGGAAAGCATTAAGAAAATAAGTTATAACATGCTGGAAAGTATAGAATAAAAGACATCATAACATAATAGTGGAAATGTAAGCTAGGGCAACCAGTAAAGATAAATTACCCAATTTGATATTTAGCACATATTGGTCAGTATCTCTTGCAGTTAGTATATAGTGGTATACTTAAGTTACTTCATCTAAACTGACTGGTTAGACAACCTTGACAAGAATTAATGAACTGTATTTATGTCATGTTATTATTTTTTGTGGTCTTATATCACACTGTTCAGAACATAATCACTCTTGAAAATAAAACTTGAATCTGATTATATAAAGCTATAGATCAAGATTCCAAATAAATATTACATTTCCTCTTATATGTGGAATCTAGAGAGATAAATATATGATACAAATATAAAAAGACTATTTGAGGGTGGTTAATAGGAGGAAAGAGGAAGGAGACAGTGTTGAGAACACATGATCAAAGTATACTATATCTATGTATACAAATGAAGCCAATTAAAATTGTAAACAGAAAGCTGAACATGACATAGGAAAGAGTAATAAAGTGGGTAAACAGCAATGGTATGTTCTATGTATGCATAGAGACAGCACAACAAAAATATAGTGTACAACTAATACATACCAATTAAGGAAAACGATAAAAGATTATAGAAAATATGATCTTAGTAGTTATTGGTAGATAAATAATTTTTAAAACACTCATTTAATATTTTATGTATGTATATGAGGTTTTTCTTTTCTCCATGTTCTAATTTTGAAAATATAATTCTATAATTAGTATCATTCTAAAGAAGCACATTCTTAAGAGATACTCAATTTATTTCCAAGATTTTTATTTTTTTCAGTCACAGAATTGGTAATTTTACCCAAGACACAGTTTCAGAAGGTGAATGTTTGTAAAGTCCAAAGACAGTGTCCCTACCCAACATGGATATCATCATGTGTACATATCAAAAGGCAAAACTGAAAGAAAATCTGGTCTAAGGAATTTTGCAGATAAGTCATCTTACCCTTTAGGAGGTAATTCTTGAATATTTTCATGTTTGTTTTAAGAATGTCCACTAGGTATGGAGTTGAGATATTTAGATATTTTCAAAAGAAACAATGGGTTTTTTTTTTTACAGATTTAATTTATTCCCTCTTTTTTAATTTTTTATTTTTTAATCATTTTTTCTGGATTGGTTCCATACCTTAGCTATGGTAAATAATGCTGCAATAAACATAGTTGTCCTGGTAGCTTTAGGATGGTCATGTTTGTGATCATTTGGATAAATGCCCAAAAGTGGGATTACTGGGTCATAGGGGAGCTCTATGTGGAGTCTTTGGAGGAACCTCCATACTGCTTACCAAAGTGGTTGAACAAGTTTACACTCCAATCAACAATGCAGTAAGGTTCCCTTCTGTCCACATCCCCTCCATCATCTGTTGTTATTAGAGTTCCTGATTATATCCATTCTAATTGGGTGAGGTGGTATCTCAATGTTGTTTACATTTCTTTTATGGTTGAACATTTCTTCATGTGTCTATTGGCCATCCTTCTTTTCTCTTCAGAGAAGTTTCTCTTTAAGACTTTAGCCCACTTATTTATTGGGCAGTTGTTTCTTTGAAGATTTGATGTTGGGGGATTTAATTTTTTGAGTTCCAGGTATATTTTAGATATGAGACCCTTGTCCATTGTATGACTAGTGAAGATCTTCTCCCAATCCGTGGGCTTTCTATTGATCTTGCTAGCTATGTCCTTTGCCATGCAGAAGCTCTGCAATCTCATGCTATCCCATTTGTCCAACCTTTCTTTGATTTGCTGTGTTTCTGAGTCTCTTTAAGAAAATTTTGGCCTGTGCCAAGGAGACCTAGGGTTTCTCCTGTTCCATCCTGTAATGTTTTCAGGGTGTCTGCTTTGACTTGGAAGTCTTTGATCCATTTGGAGTTGATTCTGGTGCAGGGTGATATATAAGGATCTAGCTTTAGTTTTCTACAAGTGATTAACCAATTTTGCCAGCACGATTTACTGAAGAGGCTGTCTTTCTTCCATTCTATTTTTTTTAGCTCCCTTATCAAAGATTAGATGGCTATAGCTCTGTGGTTTCATTTCTGGGTTTTCAATTCTATTCCATTGGTCCTGAGATCTGTACTTGTGCCAGTACAAAGCTGTTTTGATTACTATTTCTTTGTAGTAGAGTTTGAAATTTGGTATTGATATTCCTCCAGCACTGTTCTTTCTGTTAAGGATCGTTTTTGCTATTGGGGTCTTTTATTGTTCCATATGAATTTTTGGATTGCCTCTTCTATTTCCTTGAAGAATGAGGTTGGAATATTGCTAGGTATAGCATTGAATTTGTAGATAGCCTTGGGAAGCATTGCCATTTTCACAATGTTGATCCTTCCAATCCAGGAGCATGGGAGGTTTTTCCACTCTCTAAGTTCTGTTTTGATTTCCTTTTTCTTGCTGCACTTTTTCAAGGAGGTTCAGATGTCTCATTAAATTGTTGGTTTCAGATTCTCCAATTTGTTGATGTAGGAACTCAGAGCTATAAACTTGCTACTGCCTTTGCTGTGTCCCAGAGGAGTTGGTAAATTGTGTGTTCATTTTGATGAATATCATGATCATTTGAATTTCCTTTCTAATCTCTTCCGTGACCCACTGGTGATTCAACAGTGTGTTGTTTAGCCTCCATGTGTTACACGGCTTTCTTTGGTGGCTTTTGGTGTTGAGTTCTACTTTTATTCCATTGTGAGAATGCAGGGCATAACTTCAATGTTTCTAAATTTGGACAGGTTTGCTTTGTGGTCTATTTTGGAAAACGTTCCATGTGATGCTGAGAAAAACATGTATTCTGATGGGACTGGGAGAAATATTCGGTAGATGCCTGTTAAATCTAGTTGATCTGTGCAGTTGTTTAGATTTGCAGTTTCTCTGTTGAGTTTTATCCCCTAGTGGGGATAATGGTGTGTTAAAGTCCCAACAATTAATGTCTTTGGATTTATGTGAGATTTGAGGGAAAGTACGGTTTGTTTGGTGAATAGATATTTAGAATTGTAATATCTTCCTGAAGGAGAGATTCCTTAATTCGTATGTAGCAACCTTCTTTATCTCTTCTCAGTAATTTTAATTTGAAAGCTATTTTATCTTATATTAGAATTGCAAGTCCTGACTGTTTATGCTTGGTAGATTTTGTTCCAGCCTTTCACTTTCAGAATATGTTTGTTTTTATGAGCAAGGTGTGATTCTTGAAGGTAGCAGATAGTAGGATCTTGCTTTTTAATCCAACTAGACAGTCTATGTAACTGAAATGCAGAGTTTAGTCCATTAATGTTGAGAGTTAGGACTGAGTGGTGTTTGGGAGTTCCTGACATGTTATTCACCTTCTTGGGGGATGCAAAAGTTGGGTTCTTCCTATACTTCTTGGATTCTCAGTTTGGGTGTGGTTTCTTGGTCTTTATTGTGGTCTTGTTGGTTTTCTATGTGTAGAACATTTTTAAGTAGCTTTTGTAGGGCTGGTTTGGTGGAGATATAGTTTCAGTTTTTCTTTGCTAAGGAAGATTTTCATCTGACCTCCTGTTATGAGGAGAGTTTAGCTGGGTACAGCATTCTTGGTTGATAGTTGTTTGTCTTTAAGGCATGACATACATTATTCCACTCTCTTCTTACTTTGTCTCTGCTGAGAAATCTGAGGTTATTCTAATTGGTTTCCCTTTATAGGTCATTAATGTTTTCTCCTTGACAGCTTTAAGAATCTTTTTTAACTGAATTGATCCTGTGTTGATTCTAATGTTATGGTAGGATGTCCTTTTCTGGTCTATTTGGTGTTCTAAAAGCTTCTTGTATCTGCATTGGCTTATCTTTTTGCATGTTTGGGAAGTTCTCTGCTAGGATCCTGTTAAATAAATTTCCTAGACTATTAACTTCTGTCTCTAGATGCTCACCTACACCAATTATCCTCAGATTAGGCCTTCTGATGATGTCTTCCAAATGTTGAATAGATCTATCATATCTTGGATAGTTGTATGTTCTTTCTCTATAATATCTAGGCTATCTTCAATCCCTGAAATTCGATCTTCTGCATGGTCTAACCTACTGTCAAGGATTTATAATTTGTTTTTATTTCCTTTTCCACAACTGATTTGTTTAGTAAGGTATCAAAAATACATTCTTGAAAAGGTCAAAAGCTATGTACATATGACCATATAAGATGATACTAAGCGAAATGAACCCCAAGACAGGGACACAAGTGTTTTTTCCTTTCTTGCTATTGTTTCTAACATATTTATAATGTACCATGTGATTTTTTTGTTTCTTTGTATGTTGCTCCCCCATGGTATAACCTCTGTTTTCACTGTATTTATATTTGCACTGTATTTACATCTTGTATATACACTTCTCTAATTTGGGGAGGGGAAGGGAAAAAACAAAATGATTAAATAGGGATACAGGTTGACCCATTGTAACAATGAGATGTACAAGACACTATGTTGAAAATGAACTTTACAATTTTAGCAGGGAAGGGGGTCGGGGGTTGGGGGTGGAGGTAGTTGTGGAGGTGGGAGGGAAGGGATGGTAGGAGAAAAACAAAGGAGGAGGTAACAATGCTTGATAGGAAATGTACTCATTACCTTGCTCATGTAACTATAACACCTCTGTACAGTATTTTTACAATAAAAATACATTCTTGAATTTTCTGAGTTCTGGTCACATGCATATAAGTATGTACTTTGTTAAGTGTGTTAGCTTTATGGTGGTAACCATTTCAAAATGTTTATTTAATATGAAAATATTGTCTAATATTCCTTCAAAATATATAATTTTCTGTGTAAAATTGACCTAGCTAAGGATTAAATATTTTGAAAATTATATCCATGCTTCCATAAACTCATTTTTGGAGAGTTATGTGTTTTAGAAATGTGTTCAACAGATTCTTAGTCGAAAGTATAATAAAATGCACATTTTAAAAATAGGAAATTCACTAATTGTTGTCACAGTCATGAAATACCACTAAAAATTCTCAACGTTTAGAGAAGCCAAATTTCCTGGTACAAGTCATACATTAGTAAGATTATTTGTGATCTTTCATTTCATGAAAGTGACTGTAGTTTTCAATTATATCAAATCAATATTAAGTTACTGACTTTTTACATTCTCATGAGAAATAGAAAATTTACATAAGTGCTAGTCAAAAAGAGTTCAGCATAAGAAACTGTAAATTCACTATGAGTAAATAAGGATGGCATAAAATTTTATTTGTAATGTTTAAGTTTACATTCCTTATATATTTATGTTGAATAATAAAATGTTAGAAAGGAAAACATTGTTTCTTTTCTTCATGATATTTATCAAAGGGCTTTTCATCTGAGCAGCTTTTCATCTGAACAGCACAAATTGGTCTCTGTAGGAAACTTAGTCATAGGGTTTGGCTTTGGACCTCAACACAGATTCAATCCTCCTTAGTAGGGGACATGATTTGTCCTGTTGTTGCTATGTTTTATTAATTGACTTTGTCTCCATTCAAATGGAAGTTGTCCTGGATCCTATTTGCATTTGTCATTCACATAGTTCCTGTATTATACCACACCAGTGTACTATACCATGTCATAGTCCTTTCATCCCTGACTCTATCAAACATATTTACCTGCACCTTCACCTGGTCATGACCTACAGGACTAGCTGTTGGTGGCCATCACACTTGTATTGCTCAATTGAACACATAGTGCACAAGGCTGTCTTCAGAATCACCTCTCTTATGCAGGAGTCCAACATTACCTGTCAGAAGTATTTCTGCTCAGCACTGTAAGGGACTCCACATCTCTCACACTGTCCACTATCACAACTCAGGCATTCTACCTCACTAGGTGTAGAACCTCTTTTCCAGTGATTGAACAAACAGGCTTGCATAGCTCCTTCATGTCTTTGCCAAGAGGCTAAATCCAGTGCCTCAGGAGGGGCCTCTAGTACATAAACTTCCTGTCCCTTCTTTATTTCTGCCCTTAGTTGTGTACTTTCTGCACATAATCCCAAGCAAACCCTCTGGCTCCACCTCATGTCTTAGCTGAATTTGTACCTTCTGCTCACACAGCAGGCATAGAACTTGCCTGACTCAAGTATCTTGCAAATCAGTCCTTGTCCAGCAGCCTCCAAATGATGAGAGGGCAAGTCTCTGGGAGTGAAGGAAATGTAGGAATTGCTCCCAATCAATAAGAGCCACTTCTGCAGTCTCAGACTCAACAGGAGAATTACTGAATCAAGATTCTCAGGTACTTGTATTCAGGTG